>NC_143032.1:86920000-87037500 GCF_057628025.1 Oncorhynchus mykiss | reverse complement strand
ACTACAGCTGTCACTACAGTAGTCAGTACAGCTGTCACTACAGTAGTCAATACAGCAGTCAGTACAGCAGTCACTACAGTAGTCAGTACAGTAGTCAGTACAGCAGTCAGTACAGCTGTCACTACAGTAGTCAGTACAGTAGTCAGTACAGTAGTCAGTACAGTAGTCAGTACAGTAGTCAGTACAGCTGTCACTACAGTAGTCACTACAGTAGTCAGTACAGTAGTCAGTACAGTAGTCACTACAGTAGTCAGTACAGTAGTCAGTACAGTAGTCACTACAGTAGTCAGTACAGCTGTCACTACAGTAGTCAGTACAGCTGTCACTACAGTAGTCAGTACAGTAGTCAGTACAGTAGTCAGTACAGTAGTCAGTACAGCAGTCAGTACAGCTGTCACTACAGTAGTCAGTACAGTAGTCAGTACAGTAGTCACTACAGTAGTCAGTACAGTAGTCACTACAGTAGTCAGTACAGTAGTCAGTACAGTAGTCACTACAGTAGTCAGTACAGCTGTCACTACAGTAGTCAGTACAGTAGTCAGTACAGTAGTCACTACAGTAGTCAGTACAGCTGTCACTACAGTAGTCAGTACAGCTGTCACTACAGTAGTCAGTACAGTAGTCAGTACAGTAGTCACTACAGTAGTCAGTACAGCTGTCACTACAGTAGTCAGTACAGCAGTCACTACAGTAGTCAGTACAGTAGTCAGTACAGCTGTCACTACAGTAGTCACTACAGTAGTCAGTACAGTAGTCAGTACAGCTGTCACTACAGTAGTCAGTACAGTAGTCAGTACAGCTGTCAGTACAGTAGTCAGTACAGTAGTCAGTACAGTAGTCAGTACAGTAGTCAGTACAGCTGTCACTACAGCTGTCAGTACAGCTGTCACTACAGTAGTCAGTACAGTAGTCAGTACAGCTGTCACTACAGTAGTCACTACAGTAGTCAGTACAGCTGTCACTACAGTAGTCAGTACAGCTGTCACTACAGTAGTCAGTACAGTAGTCAGTACAGCTGTCACTACAGTAGTCAGTACAGTAGTCAGTACAGCTGTCACTACAGTAGTCAGTACAGCAGTCAGTACAGCAGTCACTACAGTAGTCAGTACAGTAGTCAGTACAGCTGTCACTACAGTAGTCAGTACAGTAGTCACTACAGTAGTCAGTACAGTAGTCAGTACAGTAGTCAGTACAGCAGTCAGTACAGTAGTCAGTATGGCTGTCACTACAGTAGTCAGTACAGCAGTCAGTACAGGAGTCACTACAGCTGTCACTACAGTAGTCAGTACAGCAGTCAGTACGGTAGTCAGTACAGCACAGTCACTTCAGTAGTCAGTACAGCAGTCACTACAGTAATCAGTACAGTAGTCAGTACAGCTGTCACTACTGTAGTCAGTAGAGTAGTCAGTACAGGTGTCACTACAGTAGTCAGTACAGCACAGTCACTTCAGTAGTCAGGACAGCAGTCAGTACAGTAGTCAGTAGGCAGTCAGTACAGTAGTCAGTACAGCAGTCAGTACAGCTGTCACTTCAGTAGTCAGTACAGCAGTCAGTACAGCAGTCAGTACAGCAGTCACTTCAGTAGTCAGTACAGCAGTCAGTACAGCAGTCAGTACAGCAGTCACTTCAGTAGTCAGTACAGCTGTCACTTCAGTAGTCAGTACAGTAGTCAGTACAGCTGTCACTTCAGTAGTCAGTACAGTAGTCAGTACAGCTGTCACTTCAGTAGTCAGTACAGCAGTCAGTACAGTAGTCAGTACAGCTGCCACTTCAGTAGTCAGTACAGTAGTCAGTACAGCTGTCACTTCAGTAGTCAGTACAGTAGTCAGTACAGCTGTCACTTCAGTAGTCAGTACAGTAGTCAGTACAGCTGTCACTTCAGTAGTCAGTACAGCAGTCAGTACAGTAGTCAGTACAGCTGTCACTTCAGTAGTCAGTACAGCAGTCAGTACAGCAGTCAGTACAGCTGTCACTTCAGTAGTCAGTACAGTAACTCAACTCTAACTGAAACAACTGTTGCTGTGGAGGAGTATACTGTTATACACATTAATACAGGGGTGTTTTCAGCTCTAACGCAGGATCCAGATCCATCAGATGTAGTGATCATAATACTGAACAGAAATATAAACCCAGCGTGTAAAACATCCCAGAAGTGTCTCTCAAACTGGGCACAAATGTGTTTACATCCCTGTTAGTGAGCATTTCTCCTTTGCCAAGATAATCCATCCACCTGACAGGTGTGGCATATAAAGAAGCTGATTAAACAGCATGATCATTACACAGGTGCACCAGGTGTTGGGGACAAAGGCACTGCGTCACAGCGCTTGAGGCGTCACTACAGACCCGTTTTCGATCTCAGGATGTGTCACAGCCGGCCGTGATCGGGAGACCCATGAGGCTGCGCACAATTGGCCCAGCGTCGTCCGGGTTAGGGGATGGTTTGTCCCAGCGCTGTCTGGGTTAGGGGAGGGTTTGGCCCAGCGTCGTCCGGGTTAGGGGAGGGTTTGGCCCAGCGTCGTCCGGGTTAGGGGAGGGTTTGGCCGTCCGGGATGTCCTTGTCCCAACGCGCTCTAGCGACTCCTTGTGGCGGGCCGGGTGCCTGCAAGCTGACTTCAGACACTGTTTCCTCCGACACATTGGTGCGGCTGGAAAAACCCTTGTATAAGTAGATGTGTCCAAACTTTTGACTTGTACTGTATATACTATATATAATACAAATCGAGGTGATGAAGATGCTTTTGACGATTGATCTGCTTCTGTTCTGTGGGTGGCACGGTGTGCTCTTTTCGAAGGATGGGTCCCAGTCTCTCTGGGGGGCATGGGATCCGGAGGGGGTCGGGTGTGGTCTGTCGGTCACTGGGATGACAACCCAAATCGGGATGGGGTGGGTCTCTAGTGAGTTGAATAGTGGGGAACAAGGTTTACTGAGTAACAATGCAAATATCATGGTACAGCTATATGGACCCTCAATCACTATGGTACTCTGTATCAGTGAGTTTACAAACATAAATTATGACAAATAGATTTGAAACTTGTATCTTATTATGGTAAATGGTGAAATAAGTATAGGCAGTTATAATTGAATGGCTTAGCAGATAATATGAAAAGACGATCTGTCACGTTTGCTATAATGGACGGACCAAGGCGCAGCGGGGTCAGAGTTCCACATCTTTATTAAAAGTGAAACTTCTCAACAAAAACAATAAACAAGCAACGAAACGTAGAGTAACGTAGTGCAACAATCTCTACGGTCCAAAAAAATGATACACACTTCTTTGAAAATGCATGTAATAATTGATCAATCCTACAAGCAACACACTATGTTATTATGGTGGGAGATTATAATATGGTTTTAAATACCTCTATGGACCGTAAAGGAAAACCACTACAAACTATCACCCTCATGCACTTAAGGAAATCATGGATATATTGGAATTAGTGGATATATGGAGGCTTAAATACCCTGCCCTAGTGAGATATACATGGAGGAGGTTTAATATCCTGACCTAGTGAGATATACATGGAGGAGGTTTAATATCCTGACCTAGTGAGATATACATGGAGGAGGTTTAATATCCTGACCTAGTGAGATATACATGGAGGTTTAATATCCTGACCTAGTGAGATATACATGGAGGAGGTTTAATATCCTGACCTAGTGAGATATACATGGAGGTTTAATATCCTGACCTAGTGAGATATACATGGAGGTTTAATATCCTGACCTAGTGAGATATACATGGAGGAGGTTTAATATCCTGACCTAGTGAGATATACATGGAGGTTTAATATCCTGACCTAGTGAGATATACATGGAGGTTTAATATCCTGACCTAGTGAGATATACATGGAAGAGGTTTAATATCCTGACCTAGTGAGATATACATGGAGGAGGTTTAATACCCTGACCTAGTGAGATATACATGGAGGTTTAATAACCTGACCTAGTGAGATATACATGGATGAGGCTCAATCAAGCTAGTCGTCTTGACTTCTTTCTTATGTCATTCTAGTTGGCACCAACAGTTTAAAAAAGTGTTGATAGGGGACAGACTGCGGTCAGATCATCACAGAATTTCCACGTGGGCTATTGGAAATGTAATCAAAGCCTACTGGATGACAACTTGTTTAGAACTAGGACAGAATAATTTATAACTGACTTTTTCAGACATAACATAGGTACAGCAGATCCCCTTATTGTATGGGACACTTTTAAATGTGCCTTTAGAGGCCATGCAATTCAGTACTCATCTCTAAAATAAAAGCCATTTAGATCAAAATAATCCATATTAACAAAAGAAAAGGGAGGACTAACAGTACAGGTACAGGGCATTCGGAAAGTATTCAGACCCCTGGACCTTTCCCACATTTTGCCACGTTACAGCCTTATTCTAAAATTGATTGTGTTTTTTTCCCCCTCATAAATCTACAAACGATACCCCATAATGACAAAGTAAAATCAGTTTTTTTGTTTGTTTTAGCAAATTTATACAAATTTTAAAAAACAGAAATATCACATTTACATAAGTATTCAGACCCTTTACTCAGTACTTTGTTGAAGCACTTTTGACAGCGATTACAGTCTAGAGTCTCCTTGGGTATTGACGCTACAAGCTTGGCACATCTGTATTTGGGGAGTTTCTCCTATTCTTCTCTGCAGATCCTCTCAAGCTCTGTCAGGTTGGATGGGGAGCGTCGCTGTACAGCTATTTTCAGGTCTCTCCAGAGATGTTTGATCGGGTTCAAGTCCGGGCTCTGGCTGGGCCACTCAAGGACATTCAGAAACTTGTTCGGAAGCCACTCCTCCGTTGTCCTGACTGTGTACTTAGGGTCGTTGTCCTGGTGGAAGGTGAACCTTCGCCCAAGTTTGAGGTCTTAAGTGTCCTGAGTGGTCATCAAGAATCTCTCTGTACTTTAGTCAGTTAATCTTTGCCTCGATCCTGACTAGTCTCCCAGCATGATGCTGCCACCACCATGCTTCACTGTAGGGATGGTGCCAGGTTTAGTCCTTACTGCTATTAGCCAATAGAAACACATTGAATAACAGATAGTCCTTACTGCTATTAGCCCATAGAAACACATTGAATAACAGATAGTCCTTACTGCTATTAGCCCATAGAAACACATTGAATAACAGATAGTCCTTACTGCTATTAGCCCATAGAAACACATTGAATAACAGATAGTCCTTACTGCTATTAGCCCATAGAAACACAGTGAATAACAGATAGTCCTTACTGCTATTAGCCCATAGAAACACATTGAATAACAGATAGTCCTTACTGCTATTAGCCCATAGAAACACAGTGAATAACAGATAGTCCTTACTGCTATTAGCCCATATAAACACATTGAATAACAAAGTCATTCTTAAGAGGACATTTGTCACCAAAATCTAAAATGGTAAATTGTCTTGTGATCTTTGTTCTATTTCTGGTATCTGGAGCGGCAGGGTAGCTTAGAGGTTAGAGTGCTGGACTAGTAACCGAAAGGTTGCAAGTTTGAATTCCCGAGCTGACAAGGTAAAGAAATCTGTCGTATTGCCCCTGAACAAGGCAGTTAACCTACTGTTCCTCGGCCGTCATTGAAAATAAGAATGTGTTCTTAACTGACTTGCCTGGTAAAATAAAGGTAAAATAAATACATTTATTGAAAACATATTCAGTTCTGTGGTGTAGTTACTCAGATCGCCACTAGAGGGAGGCAGGCCTCAGTTAAATCGTACACAGACGTCAAATCAACAGCAGCAGGGTTGAGAATCTCTCAGCTCTAGAAGCAAACCGTTTTAGAAGATCTGTGAGGATTAAAAAGGATTTCAGGTCGGCAACACACACACACACACACTCACTCTCTTCAGGCTGCTGAGGGGAGAATGTCTCATAATAATGGCCTGAATGGAGAGAATGGCATTAAAGACCTGGACACCATGTGTTTGATGTATTGGATACCGTTCCACTATGCCGCTCCAGCCATTACCACCAGCCCGTCCTCCCCAATTAAGGTGCCACCAACCTCCCGTGACACGCACATCAGGCCTCCGCTCCCGAGTGGCGTAGCGGTCTAAGGCACTTCATCTCAGGCATATGTGAAATGCGTAGGCTACTCAACATGACTCTGGTATATCCCTTTCATACAAAAATAGACCAAAATCCCACTAATTTGCCTGCTTTTTGTATATAGAATTCTATGCTATTCTGTAGTATACCGCCATCATGTGTAGTACTTACTATAGAATGTTATAGTACACTGTAGAATACTATAGTAAATACTAATGTATTATCCGCAAAAACACTACACTTTTTAAACTATGGTAAACACCACACTATTTAATTTACATATACCACTCACCTTTTCCTTCACCATGTCGCAATTTGTGCCACCCATGTGAGAAACATACATGCCAAGTAGAGACGATATATTGAGTTCCTTGCAGATTATAGTAAAAAGCGGAAGTCCTAAACTCTTTGTTCAGACCTATCTAATGTCTAACTACCTATCTATCTAATGTCTAACTACCTATCTATCTAATGTCTAACTACCTATCTATCTAATGTCTAACTACCTATCTATCTAATGTCTAACTACCTACCTATCTAATGTCTAACTACCTATCTATCTAATGTCTAACTACCTACCTATCTAATGTCTAACTACCTATCTATCTAATGTCTAACTACCTACCTATCTAATGTCTAACTACCTACCTATCTAATGTCTAACTAACTACCTATATAATGTCTAACTAACTACCTATCTAATGTCTAACTACCTACCTATCTAATGTCTATCTAACTACCTACCTATCTAATGTCTAACTAACTACCTATCTATCTAATGTCTAACGTCCTACCTACCTATCTAATGTCTATCTAACTACCCACCTATCTAATGTCTAACTAACTACCTATCTAATGACTATCTAACTAGCTACCTATCTAATGTCTAACTTCCTACCTACCTATCTAACTACCTACCTATCTAATGTCTATCTAACTACCTACCTATCTAATGTCTAACTACCTACCTATCTAATGTCTATCTAACTACCTATCTATCTAATGTCTAACGTCCTACCTACCTATCTAACTACCTACCTATCTAATGTCTATCTAACTACCTACCTATCTAATGTCTAACTTCCTACCTACCTATCTAACTACCTACCTATCTAATGTCTATCTAACTACCTACCTATCTAATGTCTAACTACCTACCTAATTTCTATCTAACTACCTACCTATCTAATGTCTATCTAACTAACTACCTACCTACCTAATGTCTAACTAACTACCTACCTATCTAACTACCTACCTACCTACCTAATGTCTAACTACCTACATACCTAATGTCTAACTACCTACCTATCTAATGTCTATCTATATAACTAACTACCTACCTACCTAATGTCTAACTAACTACCTACCTACCTACCTACCTAACTACCTACCTACCTAATGTCTAACTAACTACCTACCTACCTACCTACCTACCTAACTACCTACCTACCTAATGTCTAACTAACTACCTACCTACCTACCTACCTACCTACCTACCTACCTACCTACCTACCTACCTACCTACCTACCTACCTAACTAACTAATGTCTACCTAACTAACTGCCTGTCTATCTAACTACCTAACTATCTACCTACCTACCTACCTACCTACCTACCTACCTACCTACCTACCTACCTACCTACCTACCTAACTAATGTCTACCTAACTAACTACCTACCCACCTAATGTCTAACTAACTACCTACATATCTACCTACATATCTACTTACCTTCCTACCTTCCTACCTACCTACCTAACGCATGTCTACCTAACTAACTACCTACCTAATGTCTAACTAACTACCTACCTACCTACCTAACTAATGTCTACCTATCTACCTACCTAACTAATGTCTACCTATCTACCTACCTAAATACCTACCTAACTAATGTCTACCTAACAACCTATCTACTACCTACCTACCTACCTACCTACCTACCTACCTACCTACCTACCTACCTACCTACCTACCTACCTACCTACCTAACTCATGTCTACCTAACTAACGACCTACCTAATGTCTAACTAACTACCTACTTACCTACCTACCTAACTAATGTCTACCTATCTACCTACCTAACTACCTACCTAACTAATGTCTACCTAACAACCTATCTACTACCTACCTACCTACCTACCTACCTACCTACCTACCTACCTACCTACCCACCCAATGTCTAACTAACTACCTAACTACCTATTTACCTACCTACTTACCTAAATACCTACCCAACTACCTACCTAACTAATGTCTACCTAACTAATGTCTACCTACCTAACTAATGTCTACCTAACTAACTGCCTATCTATCTACCTACATAGCGAATGTCTACCTACCTAACTACCTAACTAACTAACTGCCTACCTAACTAATGTCTACCTAACTACCTATCTACTACCTACCCACCTACCTACCTACCTACCTACCTACCTACCTACCTACCTACCTACCTACCTACCTACCTGCCTATCTAACTACCTAATGTCTAACTAACTACCTATCTAACTACCTACCCAACTAACTACCTACATAACTAATGTCTACCTAACTATCTCCATACCTACCCAATGTCTAATTAACTACCTACCTAACTAACTACCTACCTACGTAACTACCTACCTACCGAATGTCTAACTAACTACCTACCTAATTAACTACCTACCTACGTAACTACCTACATACCTAATGTCTACCTAACTAACTACCTACCTAATGTCTACCTAACTAACTACCTACCTAATGTCTAACTAACTAACTACCTACCTACCTACCTAACTAATGTCTACCTACCTACCTACCTACCTACCTACCTACCTACCTATCTACCTAACTAATGTCTACCTACCAACCTAACTAACTAACTACCTAACTAATGTTTACCTACCTACCTACCTAACTAATACCTACCTACCTACCTACCTACCTACCTACCTACCTACCTACCTACCTACCTAACTAACTAACTAACTAACTAACTAACTAACTAACTAACTAACTAACTAACTAACTAACTAACTAACTAACTAACTAACTAACTAACTAACTAACTAACTAACTAACTAACTAACTACCTACCTACCTACCTACCTACCTACCTACCTACCTACCTACCTACCTACCTACCTACCTACCTACCTACCTACCTACCTACCTACCTACCTACCTACCTACCTACCTACCTACCTACCTACCTACCTACCTACCTACCTACCTACCTACCTACCTACCTACCTACCTACCTACCTACCTACCTACCTACCTACCTACCTACCTACCTACCTACCTACCTACCTACCTACCTACCTACCTACCTACCTACCTACCTACCTACCTACCTACCTACCTACCTACCTACCTACCTACCTACCTACCTACCTACCTACCTACCTACCTACCTACCTACCTACCTACCTACCTACCTACCTACCTACCTACCTACCTACCTACCTACCTACCTACCTACCTACCTACCTACCTACCTACCTACCTACCTACCTACCTACCTACCTACCTACCTACCTACCTACCTACCTACCTACCTACCTACCTACCTACCTACCTACCTACCTACCTAACTAACTAATGTCTGCCTACCTAATGTAACAGGGTTATATTGGTGGTTCCCCTTGCCACTTTATTGTTAAGCCAATGGGTTTTTGGTTTGAGTATTGTCTTGCCTTCACCTGCTCAACATGGCATCATATTGGCTGGTTTGCGTAGCTTGCTTACGAGGGGGGATGTTCCAGTTAGAATCGTCCCAGTGAACAAGCACCAAACCATCAGTAAGTTGTTGGTTGCAAAGCACTGTACGTCAAAAGTGATTTTTATACTCCCAAGTGATGATTTAAATGTACAATTCATATCAATTTGTTTTTAAATCACACATAAGATGCAGCATTTTTTTGGTGCATATTTGTTATGCATTTTGTTGTAGAGAATTCCAGGTAGTACTAGCTAGTAAATGATATAACTTTTGTGTTACTTGTTTATTTGCAATTCTAACGTATATCTGATATAAGTAGGGTGAGTTTTACCAGTGTGCTAGATTTAGGTTAGATTTTGACGTGAGGTTAAAAAAAGATATATTCTTTTTTTTTGCTATTTACATTTTTATTGGTGTGTTGATTTCCCATTGTTAAAATGGAGGGTGTTGGGAGAGATTGGGGTTTCCTGTCATTTAATCTGTCACCATCTGTTGGGAGGGGTTCAGACAAAATTCCAGTTGCTTCTACACCTATGCCTAAACTGGAGGGTTTTGATGATAGTTTACCAAAGGAAACGCCCAAGGATGTGTATGAAAGAGTTTTGCCAAATACTGGGAGTGGGGAGGTCTCCATGGATTTCATAGCAGACATAGTACAGCAGATTGGTCATTCCATTGGGGAGAACATTGCCTCCTGTTTGGAGTCAAAGGCAATTGTTGGACATGTTGGGGACAATGTTATGGGGAGTGTATGCAGCTCGAGGGGTATGGATGTGTCAGGCCTGAACCTGGTATTGAAGTCTGATATCAGGGAGCCGGTGTACTTTCGGGGGGATGGCTCTGAAAAGTGCACAGTGCATGAGTGGGAGGATATGGTAATGGTTTACATGCGTAAGAGGGGCGTGTCTGTGATGGACCAAGCAGTTGAGGTTATGGGCAGGCTTATGGGAAGGGCCCGCGATGTTGTTAACGTGGGCATACGCAGCAATCCCTCCGTTGATTTATCTAAAGGCCCGAGTCCCATCTTTGACATACTGAAACAACATTTTAGTGACACTGCTTTTTCAAGCATTCCCCTCGCTGACTTTTATGCCACATTACCTCTGACTGATGAACAACCATTTGAATATTGGCTCAGACTGAACAGGGCTATGGAAGTTGCTGAATATTGTCTAAAGAGACAGAAAAAAAGTGTTGAAGACCCATCTCGTGAGCTCACAGTCATGTTCATCAGACATTGCCCTAACGCTGAACTGTCCCTTATCTTTAAGTGCAAGCCATTACAGCAGTGGACTGCTGCAGATGTTCATGAGAGGCTGGATGAATACAGGAGGGAGCGGAGGTACTCTCGCTTATCTAAGGTGACCCTAGCCATCGCAACAATGAAGCAGGAAGCTGGTGCTGTCATGTCAATCACCATGCCTGCTGTGAGAACCCACATGGAAGTACCCAATACGTTGCCTTACCCAGCCCAGACTATTCAGGGCTCAGCTGAGCCGATGGAACGTATCCTTGCCATGCTGGAGCGTGTGCTGGAGCAGAGGCCACAACAGTCTGACCATAAGTTCCAAAAAGGGAATAGGAGCAAAGTGAAGTCTAATGGGCCATGTAACGTGTGCAGGGATGCCGGACATGATACTTACTTTCACTGCAGGGCCAATCACCTCTGCTTTCTTTGTCATGTAGCTGGCCACGCACACTCTCAGTGCCCCAAGGCCGCAGCTCTGAGCACAGCTGGTGGAGTCCCTACAGTAATCACTGCTCAGCTTCCGGAAAACTAGTAGGCCTGCATGTAGAAGGGGAGAGTGTTGGGCCTTTTGTAGAGTCCCCATCACTGAGAGCTGTTGATTTGGAGTCTGTATATAAAAGTGTTTGTGACGAAATGGAGACTGAGAAGAGTATCAAAATGCAGAACACACAGAGACTTTCCCCGTATGATGATTTATTCTATGCCAAGGTGTTAATTCGGAGGAGAAGTGGAAGTGAGAGCTATGCTTGACAGTGGATCCATGGCTTGTACCTTGAGCTCTAGGGTCTTACCTGAACTGTTGCATGCAGGAGTGTTGAAAAGTCCATCATTGAGTCCTACAGAGGTAGTCTTGGTTGGTTGTGGTGGGTTGAAGACGAGGCCTTTGGGAGTATGTGAGCTGGAGATGGAGGTGTACGGATGTAGAGTTGCCTTCCCTACACTGGTGGTTGAGGGCCAGTGTGATGACCTCACCTTGAGCAGCAATCTCCTAAAGCACTTGATTCGCCACCTGAAGATGGATGGAGATCTCTGGAAGAGGGTTTATACTCCTGTGTGTGACGGGGGTGAGGAGAGCAAGCTAATCAATATGATGTGGAGAGATGGAGAGACAGTGAAGTATCTGACAAAGTTGGAACTGTGAGACTAAAAGGGGCTGTGACTCTAGAGCCTATGCAGGAGCACTTAGTCTAGGGCAGACTACGAAACACTCAGAATCTTTCAGCGGGCAGTGCTGTTGTCATTGAGCCCAGTAGTTCAAGGTCAACACCAAGGTCAATACTGGTAGGGAGGACAGTAGCTTTATTGCGGGGGGATGGGTGGCTCCCTGTTAGAGTGATAAACCCTTCTCAGAAGATAGTGACATTGAGACGAAACGCCACTCTAGCCGATGTCTTTCCTTGCATGGCTCTAGAGGACTTTGACTGTTCGTGTGTGAATGATGATTCATCAGCAGCTTTACAGCAGCAAGTGCAGAGAACGGCTGATATACTCACTGACTGCCAAGATGACTTGACACTGACTGATGACTGTTCCAGCCAACTTCACGCTACTGACGGACCTGACGGTTCAAGCGATCCTGAGGTCTTACGTGACTTAGGTTTGACTGATATTGATGTCTCCTCCTGTCAAGCGTCTCCTGCTGGTAATAAGAAACTCATTCAACTCATAGCTGAGTACCAGTCTATTTTTTCCAGGCACAAGTTGGATTGTGGAAAAGCTTCCGGATGTCTTCACCGCATTCAACTGAGTGATGAGAAACCCTTTCGGATTCCCTACTGACGCCTTTCACCAAATCATTATGAGAAGCTCAAACAAGCATTGGATGAGATGGAAGAACGTGAAATCATAAGGAAGTCTAGTAGTGACTTCGCCTCTCCCCTTGTCCTTGTATGGAAGAAGTCTGGAGACCTGAGACTCTGTACTGATTTTCGTTTGCTCAATGCTCGCACCATCAAAGACGCCCACCCACTCCCTCACCAGGCTGACGTGCTGGTTGCTTTAGGTGGAAATGCCTTTTTCTCAACAATGGACCTTACCTCTGGCTACTATAATGTGGAAGTGCATGAGGATGACCGGAGATTCACAGCTTTTACGTCGCCATTTGGATTGTACGAATACAATCGTATGCCACAGGGGTTGTGTAATAGTCCTGCAACCTTTATGAGGATGATGCTAAACATCTTTGGGGATCAGAACTTTCTTAGCCTGCTGTGTTACCTTGACGATGTCTTGGTCTATGCGCCCACTGAAGATCTGGCTATACAGCATCTGGAAATGGTTTTTGAGCGTCTCAAGGCTCACAACCTGAAGTTGGCGCCAAAAAAGTGTAACTTTCTGCAGAGGTCTGTGAAGTTTCTGGGGCATATCATTAGTGCGGATGGTGTTGCTATAGACCCTGAGAAGGTGAGGGCCATTACAGGAGTAACAGAAGCTGATCTGATGAAAGATGGCACTGACATTCCATCTCAGAAGAAATTGAGGTCATTCCTTGGGATGGTGGTGTATTATCAACAGTTTATTGAAGGTTGATCCCAAAGCCTCTCTTTGGATTGACTACTGGACACAAGGCTCCACGCTGGAAAAAGAAGCGTCGCTCGCCTGTCAGGAAGTTGACGGCTGCTGACTGGACAACAGAATGCAGACGGGCCTTATTCCAGCTAAAGCAAGCCTTACTGGACCAGGTTTTATTGGCCCACCCCAACTTCGACAAACCCTTTCTACTCTCAGTGGATGCATCCACAATGGCTTAGGTGCTGTGCTGCCCTGGGTGCAGGAACAGGGAGCTACAGCGAGACCTATAGCCTTCGCGAGCAAGTCCCTCAGTTATGCGCAGTCGAGGTATCCTGCGCACAAGCTCGAGTTCTTTGCCATGAAATGGGCTATCTGTGACAAGTTCCACCACTGGCTACGGGGACAGCAGTTCACGGTATGGACGGATAATAATCCCTTGACATACATTCTGACCAAAGCAAAGCTTGATGCTTGTGAACAGAGATGGGTCGCCAAGCTGGCACCGTACGAGTTTGACATCAAGTACATCCCTGGAAAAATAAATGTTGTTGCAGATGCTTTGAGCAGAGAGCCCTTCGTACGACCCAGTGCACTCCATCGCCTGACAAGGTTCCCGTACTGTTACACGAACTACCTACCTAACTAATGTCTACCTACCTACCTACCTACCTACCTACCTACCTACCTACCTACCTACCTACCTACCTACCTACCTACCTACCTACCTAACTAATGTCGACCTACCTACCTACCTACCTACCTACCTACCTACCTACCTACCTACCTACCTACCTACCTACCTACCTACCTACCTACCTAATGTCTATCTAACTACCAACCTAACTTCCAACTACCTACCTACCTACCTACCTACCTAATGTCTACCTACCTACCTACCTACCTACCTACCTACCTACCTACCTACCTACCTACCTACCTACCTACCTACCTACCTACCTACCTACCTACCTACCTACCTACCTACCTACCTACCTACCTACCTTCCTAATGCATATCTAACTACTAACCTACTACCTACCTACCTACCTACCTACCTACCCAACCAACCAACCAGGCAGGCAGGCAGGCAGGCAGTGGAAAATTAGCTCTCTTAGTATTTATGCTGTAGGTTTCCTGAAGGAGAAATCCTCCACTTCTATATCAAAGATTATTAAGCAAAAACACTATAGTAATGTCTGCAAAAACACTACAATAATTACAACAGTATATTACAGTCAGCAAAAACACTACATTACTATAGTATATAGTACAGTTTTATTTTACTACAGTATTTATAATATACAGTAGTTAACTGTAAATCCAACATTACACTACAATAAATACTACTAAGACTTTCGTCCACAACAAAAATAACCTGACAGTGAATACTACAGCAAACTCCTGTAAAACACTGTAGTTCATGTGGGTAGTGCAGTACCGTTCACAGACCATGTTACCCAAATACAGTTACCATGGTTGTCTGCTTTTTCCATTCATTAACACGTTCATTGTTTAACACCTCCCTAATCTGAACTTCAAGCAGCCCCCATGGTTTAACAACTCCCCTCCCAGTTTGCCAGTTACCCATTGATGTGTGTAAAGGGGTCTATCTGTAAATAACTGGTAACTAAGGGGCTGTTGGTCTATCTGTAAATAACTGGTAACTAATGGAATGTTGGTCTGTCTGTAAATAAGTGGTAACTAAGGGGCTGTTGGTCAATCTTTAAATGAGTGGTAACTAAGGGGCTGTTGGTCTATCTGTAAATAAGTGGTAACTAAGGGGCTGTTGGTCTATCTGTAAATAAGTGGTAACTAAGGGGCTGTTGGTCTATCTGTAAATAAGTGGTAACTAAGGGACTATTGGTCTGTCTGTAACGTAACACATCGTATGTCTGAAATGGGAAATAAATTATTTTCTCACACGTCATGACTTCACCATGATCATCCCATCATCATCATGACTTCAGACCAAATAGTGCACTACTTTAAGACAAGAGCCTTATGGGTGGTGCACTATCAAGGCAGAAGACCATTTGGGAAAGCAGCCATTAGTTTCCTCCTAGTCTCGTGTCCATCTCTGATGACATCACAGGAAGCGTGTTTTAATGGAGTCGTGGGCGTCTGCAGTGATGTGGAGTTGTAAATCTCCCAGAGTTCAACGACGTATTGCCTTACACAAACACACAAATACATACACACTGACAGGGCTCTGTGAGGAATCAACTTCCTGACTGGCTGAGAGGGCTTCAAAGAGCTGAAAGTCCTTAAATAATCTACTGTTCACTAACACACTTTAGGGAAGGGCAGCTGTGTGTGTTTAGGGAAGGGCAGCTGTGTGTGTTTTGCCAACAGGCCTGACTCCCTACTCCAGAGAGAATGAACTGACAGATACAGTACTGGTTCTGGGTTAGTGGGTAGAGGAAGACTTGAGAATACCTCTCCTAGCCCTCTCCTCTCTCCTAGCCCTCTCCTCTCTCCTAGCCCTCTCCTCTCTCCTAGCCCTCTCCTCTCTCCTAGCCCTCTCCTCTATCCTAGCCCTCTCCTCTCTCCTAGCCCTCTCCTCTCTCCTAGCCCTCTCCTCTCTTCTAACCCTCTCCTCTCTCCTAACCCTCTCCTCTCTCCTAGCCCTCTCCTCTCTCCTAGCCCTCTCCTCTCTCCTAGCCCTCTCCTCTATCCTAGCCCTCTCCTCTCTCCTAGCCCTCTCCTCTCTCCTAGCCCTCTCCTCTCTTCTAACCCTCTCCTCTCTCCTAACCCTCTCCTCTCTCCTAGCCCTCTCCTCTCTCCCAACCCTCTCCTCTCTCCTAACCCTCTCCTCTCCCTAGCCCTCTCCTCTCTCCTAGCCCTCTCCTCTCTCCTAGCCCTCTCCTCTCTCCTAACCCTCTCCTCTCTCCTAGCCCTCTCCTCTCTCCTAACTCTCTCCTCTCTCCTAACTCTCTCCTCTCTCCTAACCCTCTCCTCTCTACTCTTTCCTAACCTCTCCTCTCTTCTATTCAACATTTTGGTGATTAAGTAGCCCTCTCCTAGCCCCCCCCCCCCCCCCCCCCCGCCCCATTCACACAGAGGACAACACACACCACTCAATTCAGTGCTTCTGGTTCCACGTATCAAACTGTTATTTCAGTTATATTAAAACCAGGAAAATCTGGGGAGTCCCCTGCACATCATAGACCCATATGTTTATAATAAATTGTGATAATAAAATGATAACAAAGCTCATAAGTAATACTATGGCATAAGTCTTACCAGACTCCAGACAAATCAAAGTCTTCTCATGCTTTTTTGATAAAGAAAAAAAAACACTTCTGTGAGTGTAATGTTTACTGTGAATTTTTTATGTTTATTTCACTTTTGTTTATTATCTACTTCACCTGCTTTGGCAATGTAAACATATGTTTCCCATGACAATAAAGACCTTCAATTGAAAGGTTATTGAAATAAGTAGGAGAGGGGAGGAGACAGTAGGAGAGGAGTGGGGGGAGAGACGAGAGAGTAGGAGAGGAGAGGGGAGGGGGGAGTGGAGAGGAGAGAGAGATAGGAGAGTTGAAAAGAGTAGGAGAGGGGATGAGAGAGTAGGAGAGAGTTAGAGAGTTGGAGAGAGACAGTAGAAGAGGGGAGGAGAGAGTAGGAGAGGGGAGGAGAGAGTAGGAGAGGGGAGGAGAGATTAGGAGAGGGGAGGAGAGAGTAGGAGAGGGGAAGATAGTGTAGGGGAGGGGAAGAGAGAGTAGGAGAGGGAGGAGAGAGTAGAAGAGAGACAGTAGAAAAGGGGAGGAGAGAGTAGTGGGCTGGTGTGGGGGTCTAGAGGAAAATAATGGGCCGGTGTGGGGGTCTAGAGGAAAATAATGGGCTGGTGTGGGGGTCTAGAGGAAAATAATGGGCTGGTGTGGGGGTCTGGAGGAAAATAATGGGCTGGTGTGGGGGTCTGGAGGAAAATAATGGGCTGGTGTGGGGGTCTGGAGGAAAATAATGGGCTGGTGTGGGGGTCTGGAGGAAAATAATGGGCTGGTGTGGGGGTCTGGAGGAAAATAATGGGCTGGTGTGGGGGTCTGGAGGAAAATAATGGGCTGGTGTGGGGGTCTGGAGGAAAATAACCCAATCAGTCAAACTTCATGTCTCAGCCAAGGTTACTCATTACATAACCTTGCGAATGGCCTGAACCCGCAATCTTACATGAATGATTCGCTACATGCGGTTTTTAGCCTGGTAATAATGACGAAGCTACTTATCACATGGATAGATCACCAAACCAACTCTGTTTATATGGGATGGACAGATGGATAGATCACCAAACCAACTCTGTTTAAATGGGATGGACAGGTGGATAGATCACCAAACCATCTCTGTTTAAATGGGATGGACAGATGGATAGATCACCAAACCATCTCTGTTTAAATGGGATGGACAGATGGATAGGTCACCAAACCAACTCTGTTTTAAATGGGATGGACACATGGATAGATCACCAAACCAACTCTGATTAAATGGGATGGACAGATGGATAGATCACCAAACCAACTCTGATTAAATGGGATGGACACATGGATAGATCACCAAACCAACTCTGATTAAATGGGATGGACAGATGGATAGATCACCAAACCAACTCTGATTAAATGGGATGGACAGATGGATAGATCGTTTTTATTCTTCCGTCACCTGCTGAATATATGGTCCATATGGTCCTACTTCTGAAAAAGTTAATCGGGACAGAGATGCTGAAGTGGACCGGAACAGAGATGCTGAAGTGGACCGGGACAGAGATGCTGAAGTGGACCGGGACAGAGATGCTGAAGTGGACTGGGACAGAGATGCTGAACCATAAGCCGGAACCCAGAGAAATTTGATTTTTCCAGACCCGGGAAGAGCTCGGCCCATATGAAGCCCCCCATATGAAGTCTGGGTTAGGCCTGGGTTAGGATGGTTTACAGATGGTCTGGGTTAGGCCTGGGTTAGGATGGTTTACAGATGGTCTGGGTTAGGTTGGTTTACAGATGGTCTGGGTTAGGTTGGTTATTAGATGGTCTGGGTTAGGTTGGTTTACAGATGGTCTGTGTTAGGTCTGGGTTAGGATGGTTTAAAATTGGTCTGGGTTAGGTTGGTTTACAGTTGGTCTGGGTTAGGTTGGTTTACAGTTGGTCTGGGTTAGGCCTGGGTTACGATGGTGTAAAGTTGGTCTGGGTTAGGCCTGGGTTAGGTTGGTTTACAGATGGTCTGTGTTAGGCCTGGGTTAGGATGGTTTAAAATTGGTCTGGGTTAGGTTGGTTTACAGTTGGTCTGGGTTAGGTTGGTTTACAGTTGGTCTGGGTTAGGCCTGGGTTAGGCTGGTTTACAGATGTCTGGGTAAGGTTGGTTTACAGATGGTCTGGGTTAGGTTGGTTTACAGTTGGTCTGGGTTAGACCTGGGTTAGGTTGGTTTACAAAGGAATTCCTTCATTTCTTTCCACTCTTGCCTAATGTAGGACCTGGATCGTAGTGTGTACTGTGTCAGTCCTGAATCGTCATAATGACTATGTCAGTCCTGGATCGTCATAATGACTGTGTCAGTGCTTGCTGGATCGTCATAATGACTATGTCAGTCCTGAATCATAATGACTATGTCAGTCCTGAATCGTCATAATGACTATGTCAGTCCTGGATCATAATGACTATGTCAGTCCTGGATCATAATGTCTATGTCAGTCTTGAATTGTCATAATGTCTGTGTCAGTCCTGGATCGTCATAATGACTATGTCAGTCCTGAATCGTCATAATGTCTGTGTCAGTCCTGAATAGTCATAATGACTGTGTCAGTCCTGGATCGTCATAATGACTATGTCAGTCCTGAATCGTCATAATGTCTGTGTCAGTCCTGAATAGTCATAATGACTGTGTCAGTCCTGGATCGTCATAATGACTATGTCAGTCCTGAATCATAATGACTATGTCAGTCCTGAATCGTCATAATGACTATGTCAGTCCTGGATCATAATGACTATGTCAGTCCTGGATCATAATGTCTATGTCAGTCTTGAATTGTCATAATGTCTGTGTCAGTCCTGGATCGTCATAATGACTATGTCAGTCCTGAATCGTCATAATGTCTGTGTCAGTCCTGAATAGTCATAATGACTGTGTCAGTCCTGGATCGTCATAATGACTATGTCAGTCCTGAATCGTCATAATGTCTGTGTCAGTCCTGAATAGTCATAATGACTGTGTCAGTCCTGGATCGTCATAATGACTATGTCAGTCCTGAATCGTCATAATGTCTGTGTCAGTCCTGAATAGTCATAATGACTGTGTCAGTCCTGGATCGTCATAATGACTATGTCAGTCCTGAATAGTCATAATGACTGTGTCAGTCAGGATGCTGTGTGTCAGGATGCTGTGAGTCAGGTTTCTGTGTGTCAGGATGTTGTGCGTCAGGCTGCTGTGTGTCAGGATGCTGTGCATCAGGATGCTGTGTATCAGGATGCTGTGAGTCAGGCTGCTGTATGTCAGGCTGCTGTGTGTCAGGATGATGTGTGTCAGGCTGCTGTGTGTCAGACTGCTGTGTGTCAGGCTGCTGTGTATCAGGATGCTGTGTGTCAGGATGCTGTGTGTCAGGATGCTGTGTGTCAGGATGCTGTGTATTAGACTGCTGTGTGTCAGGATGCTGTGTGTCAGGCTGCTGTGTGTTAGGCTGCTGAGTGTCAGGATGCTGTGTGTCAGGATGCTGTGTGCCAGGATGCTGTGTGCTAGGCTGCTGTGTGTCAGGCTGCTGTGTATCAGGATGCTGTGTGTCAGGATGCTGTGTGTCAGACTGCTGTGTGTCAGGCTGCTGTGTATCAGGATGCTGTGTGTCAGGATGCTGTGTGTCAGGATGCTGTGTGTCAGGATGCTGTGTGTCAGGATGCTGTGTATTAGACTGCTGTGTGTCAGGCTGCTGTGTATCAGGCTGCTGTGTAACAGGCTGCTGTGTATCAGGATGCTGTGTATCAGGATGCTGTGAGTCAGGATGCTGTGTATCAGGATGCTGTGTGTCAGACTGCTGTGTGTCAGGCTGCTGTGTGTCAGGATGCTGTGTGCCAGGCTGCTGTGTGTCAGGATGCTGTGTGTCAGGCTGCTGTGTGTCAGGCTGCTGTGTTTCAGGTTGCTGTGTTCAGGATGCTGTGTTTCAGGATGCTGTGTGTCAGGATGCTGTGTCTCAGGCTGCTGTGTGTCAGGATGCTGTGTGTCAGACTACTGTGTGTCAGGATGCTGTGTGTCAGGATGCTGTGTGTCAGGCTGCTGTGTATCAGGATGCTGTGTATCAGGATGCTGTGTATCAGGATGCTGTGTGTCAGGCTGCTGTGTTTCAGGCTGCTGTGTGTCAGGATGCTGTGTGTCAGGCTGCTGTGTGTCAGGATGCTGTGTGTCAGGCTGCTGTGTGTCAGGCTGCTGTGTTTCAGGTTGCTGTGTTCAGGATGCTGTGTGTCAGGATGCTGTGTGTCAGGATGCTGTGTGTCGGACTGCTGTGTGTCAGGCTGCTGTGTGTCAGGATGCTGTGTGTCAGACTGCTGTGTGTCAGGATGCTGTGTGTCAGGATGCTGTGTGTCAGGCTGATGTGTGTCAGGATGCTGCTCATCAGGATGCTGTGTGTCAGGATGCTGTGGTCAGGATGCTGTGTGTCAGGCTGCTGTGTGTCAGGATGCTGTGTGTCAGGCTGCTGTGTGTCAGGCTGCTGTGTTTCAGGTTGCTGTGTTCAGGATGCTGTTTGTCAGGGTGCTGTGTGTCAGGCTGCTGTGTTTCAGGCTGCTGAGTATCAGGATGCTGTGTATCAGGATGCTGTGTATCAGGATGCTGTGTGTCAGACTGCTGTGTGTCAGGGTGCTGTGTGTCAGGATGCTGTGTGTCAGACTGCTGTGTGTCAGGCTGCTGAGTGTCAGGATGCTGTGTGTCAGACTGCTGTGTGTCAGGCTGCTGTGTTTCAGGTTGCTGTGTTCAGGATGCTGTTTGTCAGGGTGCTGTGTGTCAGACTGCTGTGTGTCAGGCTGCTGTGTGTCAGGCTGCTGTGTGTCAGGATGCTGTGTGTCAGGATGCTGTGTATCAGGATGCTGTGTGTCCGGGTGCTGTGTGTCAGGATGCTGTGTGTCAGGCTGATGTGTGTCAGGATGCTGCTCATCAGGATGCTGTGTGTCAGGCTGATGTGTGTCAGGATGCTGTGTGTCAGGCTGCTATGTGTCAGGATTCTGTGTGTCAAGCTGCTGTGTATCAGGCTGCTGTGTATCAGGATGCTGTGTATCAGGATGCTGTGTGTCAGGCTGCTGTGTATCAGGATGCTGTGTGTCAGGATGCTGTGTGTCAGACTGCTGTGTGTCAGGCTTCTGTGTATCAGGATGCTGTGTGTCAGGATGCTGTGTGTCAGGATGCTGTGTGTCAGGATGCTGTGTGTCAGGATGCTGTGTGTCAGGATGCTGTGTGTCAGGCTGCTGTGTATCAGGCTGCTGTGTAACAGGCTGCTGTGTATCAGGATGCTGTGTATCAGGATGCTGTGAGTCAGGCTGCTGTGTGTCAGGATGATGTGTGTCAGGCTGCTGTGTATCGGGATGCTGTGTATCAGGATGCTGTGTATCAGGATGCTGTGTGTCAGGCTGCTGTGTTTCAGGCTGCTGAGTATCAGGATGCTGTGTATCAGGATGCTGTGTATCAGGATGCTGTGTGTCAGACTGCTGTGTGTCAGGCTGCTGTGTGTCAGGATGCTGTGTGTCAGGTTGCTGTGTGTCAGGATGCTGTGTGTCAGGCTGCTGTGTGTCAGGCTGCTGTGTTTCAGGTTGCTGTGTTCAGGATGCTGTGTTTCAGGATGCTGTGTGTCAGGATGCTGTGTGTCAGACTGCTGTGTGTCAGGCTGCTGTGTGTCAGGATGCTGTGTGTCAGACTACTGTGTGTCAGGATGCTGTGTGTCAGGATGCTGTGTGTCAGGCTGCTGTGTATCAGGATGCTGTGTATCAGGATGCTGTGTATCAGGATGCTGTGTGTCAGGCTGCTGTGTTTCAGGCTGCTGTGTATCAGGATGCTGTGTATCAGGATGCTGTGTATCAGGATGCTGTGTGTCAGACTGCTGTGTGTCAGGCTGCTGTGTGTCAGGATGCTGTGTGTCAGGCTGCTGTGTGTCAGGATGCTGTGTGTCAGGCTGCTGTGTGTCAGGCTGCTGTGTTTCAGGTTGCTGTGTTCAGGATGCTGTGTGTCAGGATGCTGTGTGTCGGACTGCTGTGTGTCAGGCTGCTGTGTGTCAGGATGCTGTGTGTCAGACTGCTGTGTGTCAGGATGCTGTGTGTCAGGATGCTGTGTGTCAGGCTGATGTGTGTCAGGATGCTGCTCATCAGGATGCTGTGTGTCAGGCTGCTGTGTGTCAGGCTGCTGTGTATCAGGATGCTGTGTATCAGGATGCTGTGTATCAGGATGCTGTGTGTCAGACTGCTGTGTGTCAGGCTGCTGTGTGTCAGGATGCTGTGTGCCAGGCTGCTGTGTGTCAGGATGCTGTGTGTCAGGCTGCTGTGTGTCAGGCTGCTGTGTTTCAGGTTGCTGTGTTCAGGA
The DNA here is from genome assembly GCF_057628025.1 of Oncorhynchus mykiss. NCBI lineage: Eukaryota > Metazoa > Chordata > Actinopteri > Salmoniformes > Salmonidae > Oncorhynchus > Oncorhynchus mykiss. The sequence goes on along the minus strand of NC_143032.1, from coordinate 87,014,447 downwards.
TGCTGTGTTTCAGGATGCTGTGTGTCAGGATGCTGTGTCTCAGGCTGCTGTGTGTCAGGATGCTGTGTGTCAGACTACTGTGTGTCAGGATGCTGTGTGTCAGGATGCTGTGTGTCAGGCTGCTGTGTATCAGGATGCTGTGTATCAGGATGCTGTGTATCAGGATGCTGTGTGTCAGGCTGCTGTGTTTCAGGCTGCTGTGTGTCAGGATGCTGTGTGTCAGGCTGCTGTGTGTCAGGATGCTGTGTGTCAGGCTGCTGTGTGTCAGGCTGCTGTGTTTCAGGTTGCTGTGTTCAGGATGCTGTGTGTCAGGATGCTGTGTGTCAGGATGCTGTGTGTCGGACTGCTGTGTGTCAGGCTGCTGTGTGTCAGGATGCTGTGTGTCAGACTGCTGTGTGTCAGGATGCTGTGTGTCAGGATGCTGTGTGTCAGGCTGATGTGTGTCAGGATGCTGCTCATCAGGATGCTGTGTGTCAGGATGCTGTGGTCAGGATGCTGTGTGTCAGGCTGCTGTGTGTCAGGATGCTGTGTGTCAGGCTGCTGTGTGTCAGGCTGCTGTGTTTCAGGTTGCTGTGTTCAGGATGCTGTTTGTCAGGGTGCTGTGTGTCAGGATGCTGTGTGTCAGACTGCTGTGTGTCAGGCTGCTGAGTGTCAGGATGCTGTGTGTCAGACTGCTGTGTGTCAGGCTGCTGTGTGTCAGGCTGCTGTGTGTCAGGATGCTGTGTGTCAGGATGCTGTGTATCAGGATGCTGTGTGTCCGGGTGCTGTGTGTCAGGATGCTGTGTGTCAGGCTGATGTGTGTCAGGATGCTGCTCATCAGGATGCTGTGTGTCAGGCTGATGTGTGTCAGGATGCTGTGTGTCAGGCTGCTATGTGTCAGGATGCTGTGTGTCAAGCTGCTGTGTATCAGGCTGCTGTGTATCAGGATGCTGTGTATCAGGATGCTGTGTGTCAGGCTGCTGTGTATCAGGATGCTGTGTGTCAGGATGCTGTGTGTCAGACTGCTGTGTGTCAGGCTTCTGTGTATCAGGATGCTGTGTGTCAGGATGCTGTGTGTCAGGATGCTGTGTGTCAGGATGCTGTGTGTCAGGATGCTGTGTGTCAGGATGCTGTGTGTCAGGCTGCTGTGTATCAGGCTGCTGTGTAACAGGCTGCTGTGTATCAGGATGCTGTGTATCAGGATGCTGTGAGTCAGGCTGCTGTGTGTCAGGATGATGTGTGTCAGGCTGCTGTGTATCGGGATGCTGTGTATCAGGATGCTGTGTATCAGGATGCTGTGTGTCAGGCTGCTGTGTTTCAGGCTGCTGAGTATCAGGATGCTGTGTATCAGGATGCTGTGTATCAGGATGCTGTGTGTCAGACTGCTGTGTGTCAGGCTGCTGTGTGTCAGGATGCTGTGTGTCAGGTTGCTGTGTGTCAGGATGCTGTGTGTCAGGCTGCTGTGTGTCAGGCTGCTGTGTTTCAGGTTGCTGTGTGTCAGGCTGCTGTGTTTCAGGCTGCTGTGTATCAGGATGCTGTGTATCAGGATGCTGTGTATCAGGATGCTGTGTGTCAGACTGCTGTGTGTCAGGCTGCTGTGTGTCAGGATGCTGTGTGTCAGGCTGCTGTGTGTCAGGATGCTGTGTGTCAGGATGCTGTGTGTCAGGCTGCTGTGTTTCAGGCTGCTGTGTATCAGGATGCTGTGTATCAGGATGCTGTGTATCAGGATGCTGTGTGTCAGGCTGCTGTGTGTCAGGATGCTGTGTGTCAGGCTGCTGTGTGTCAGGATGCTGTGTGTCAGGCTGCTGTGTGTCAGGCTGCTGTGTTTCAGGTTGCTGTGTTCAGGATGCTGTGTGTCAGGATGCTGTGTGTCGGACTGCTGTGTGTCAGGCTGCTGTGTGTCAGGATGCTGTGTGTCAGACTGCTGTGTGTCAGGATGCTGTGTGTCAGGATGCTGTGTGTCAGGCTGATGTGTGTCAGGATGCTGCTCATCAGGATGCTGTGTGTCAGGCTGCTGTGTGTCAGGATGCTGTGTGTCAGGATGCTGTGTGTCAGGCTGCTGTGTTTCAGGTTGCTGTGTTCAGGATGCTGTCTGTCAGGGTGCTGTGTGTCAGGATGCTGTGTGTCAGACTGCTGTGTGTCAGGCTGCTGTGTGTCAGACTGCTGTGTGTCAGACTGCTGTGTGTCAGGCTGCTGTGTGTCAGGCTGCTGTGTGTCAGGATGCTGTGTGTCAGGATGCTGTGTATCAGGATGCTGTGTGTCCGGTTGCTGTGTGTCAGGATGCTGTGTGTCAGGCTGATGTGTGTCAGGATGCTGCTCATCAGGATGCTGTGTGTCAGGCTGATGTGTGTCAGGATGCTGTGTGTCAGGCTGCTATGTGTCAGGATGCTGTGTGTCAAGCTGATGTGTATCAGGCTGCTGTGTATCAGGATGCTGTGTATCAGGATGCTGTGTGTCAGGCTGCTGTGTATCAGGATGCTGTGTGTCAGGATGCTGTGTGTCAGACTGCTGTGTGTCAGGCTTCTCTGTATCAGGATGCTGTGTGTCAGGATGCTGTGTGTCAGAATGCTGTGTGTCAGGATGCTGTGTGTTAGACTGCTGTGTGTCAGGCTGCTGTGTGTCAGGCTGCTGAGTGTCAGGATGCTGAGTGTCAGGATGCTGTGTGTCAGGATGCTGTGTGCCAGGATGCTGTGTGTCAGGCTGCGGTGTATCATGCTGCTGTGTATCCGGCTGCTGTGTATCAGGATGCTGTGTATCAGGATGCTGTGAGTCAGGCTGCTGTGTGTCAGGATGCTGTGTGTCAGGCTGCTGTGTGTCAGGATGCTGTGCATCAGGATGCTGTGTGTCAGGCTGCTGTGTGTCAGGATGCTGTGTGTCAGGCTGCTGTGTGTCAGGATGATGTGTGTCAGGCTGCTGTGTATCAGGATGCTGTGTATCAGGATGCTGTGTATCAGTCTGCTGTGTGTCAGGATGCTGTGTGTCAAGCTGCTGTGTATCAGGCTGCTGCGTATCAGGATGCTGTGTATCAGGATGCTGTGTGTCAGGCTGCTGTGTGTCAGGATGCTGTGTGTCAGGATGCTGTGTGTCAGGATGCTGTGTGTCAGACTGCTGTGTATCAGGATGCTGTGTGTCAGGATGCTGTGTGTCAGGATGCTGTGTGTCAGGATGCTGTGTATTAGACTGCTGTGTGTCAGGATGCTGTGTGTCAGGCTGCTGATTGTTAGGCTGCTGAGTGTCAGGATGCTGTGTGTCAGGATGCTGTGTGTCAGGATGCTGTGAGTCAGGCTGCTGTGTGTCAGGATGCTGTGTGTCAGGCTGCTGTGTGTCAGGATGCTGTGCATCAGGATGCTGTGTGTCAGGCTGCTGTGTGTCAGGATGCTGTGTGTCAGGCTGCTGTGTGTCAGGCTGCTGTGTATCAGGATGCTGTGTGTCAGACTGCTGTGTGTCAGACTGCTGTGTGTCAGGCTGCTGTGTATCAGGATGCTGTGTGTCAGGATGCTGTGTGTCAGGATGCTGTGTGTCAGGATGCTGTGTATTAGACTGCTGTGTGTCAGGATGCTGTGTGTCAGACTGCTGTGTGTCAGGCTGCTGTGTGTCAGGATGCTGTGTGTCAGGCTGCTGTGTGTCAGGATGCTGTGTGTCAGGCTGCTGTGTGTCAGGCTGCTGTGTTTCAGGTTGCTGTGTTCAGGATGCTGTGTGTCAGGATGCTGTGTGTCAGGATGCTGTGTGTCAGGATGCTGTGTGTCGGACTGCTGTGTGTCAGGCTGCTGTGTGTCAGGATGCTGTGTGTCAGACTGCTGTGTGTCAGGATGCTGTGTGTCAGGATGCTGTGTGTCAGGCTGATGTGTGTCAGGATGCTGCTCATCAGGATGCTGTGTGTCAGGCTGCTGTGTGTCAGGATGCTGTGTGTCAGGATGCTGTGTGTCAGGCTGCTGTGTGTCAGGATGCTGTGTGTCAGAATGCTGTGTGTCAGGCTGCTGTGTTTCAGGTTGCTGTGTTCAGGATGCTGTGTGTCAGGGTGCTGTGTGTCAGGATGCTGTGTGTCAGACTGCTGTGTGTCAGGCTGCTGTGTGTCAGGATGCTGTGTGTCAGACTGCTGTGTGTCAGGCTGCTGTGTGTCAGACTGCTGTGTGTCAGGATGCTGTGTGTCAGGATGCTGTGTGTCAGGCTGATGTGTGTCAGGATGCTGCTCATCAGGATGCTCTGTGTCAGGCTGCTGTGTGTCAGGATGCTGTGTGTCAGGATGCTGTGTGTCATGCTGATGTGTGTCAGGATGCTGCTCATCAGGATGCTCTGTGTCAGGCTGATGTGTGTCAGGATGCTGTGTGTCAGGATGCTGTGTGTCAAGCTGCTGTGTATCAGGCTGCTGTGTATCAGGATGCTGTGTATCAGGATGCTGTGTGTCAGGCTGCTGTGTATCAGGATGCTGTGTGTCAGGATGCTGTGTGTTAGACTGCTGTGTGTCAGGCTGCTGTATGTCAGGCTGCTGAGTGTCAGGATGCTGTGTGTCAGGATGCTGTGTGCCAGGATGCTGTGTGTCAGGCTGCTGTGTATCATGCTGCTGTGTATCCGGCTGCTGTGTATCAGGATGCTGTGTGTCAGGCTGCTGTGTGTCAGGATGCTGTGCATCAGGATGCTGTGTGTCAGGCTGCTGTGTGTCAGGATGCTGTGTGTCAGGCTGCTGTGTGTCAGGATGCTGTGTATCAGGATGCTGTGTGTCAGACTGCTGTGTGTCAGACTGCTGTGTGTCAGGCTGCTGTGTATCAGGATGCTGTGTGTCAGGATGCTGTGTGTCAGGATGCTGTGTATTAGACTGCTGTGTGTCAGGATGCTGTGTGTCAGGCTGCTGTGTGTTAGGCTGCTGAGTGTCAGGATGCTGTGTGTCAGGATGCTGTGTGTCAGGATGCTGTGTGCCAGGATGCTGTGTGCCAGGCTGCTGTGTGTCAGGCTGCTGTGTATCAGGCTGCTGTGTGTCAGGATGCTGTGTGTCAGACTGCTGTGTATCATGCTGCTGTGTATCCGGCTGCTGTGTATCAGGATGCTGTGTGTCAGGCTGCTGTGTGTCAGGATGCTGTGTGTCAGGCTGCTGTGTGTCAGGCTGCTGTGTATCAGGATGCTGTGTGTCAGACTGCTGTGTGTCAGACTGCTGTGTGTCAGGCTGCTGTGTGTCAGGCTGCTGTGTGTCAGGATGCTGTGTGTCAGGATGCTGTGTGTCAGGATGCTGTGTGTCAGGATGCTGTGTATTAGACTGCTGTGTCAGGATGCTGTGTGTCAGGCTGCTGTGTGTTAGGCTGCTGAGTGTCAGGATGCTGTGTGTCAGGATGCTGTGTGTCAGGATGCTGTGTGCCAGGATGCTGTGTGCCAGGCTGCTGTGTGTCAGGCTGCTGTGTATCAGGCTGCTGTGTGTCAGGATGCTGTGTGTCAGACTGCTGTGTGTCAGGCTGATGTGTGTCAGGATGCTGCTCATCAGGATGCTCTGTGTCAGGCTGCTGTGTGTCAGGATGCTGTGTGTCAGGATGCTGTGTGTCAGGCTGCTGTGTGTCAGGATGCTGTGTGTCAGGCTGCTGTGTGTCAGGCTGCTGTGTTTCAGGTTGCTGTGTTCAGGATGCTGTGTGTCAGGGTGCTGTGTGTCAGGATGCTGTGTGTCCGGGTGCTGTGTGTCAGGATGCTGTGTGTCAGGCTGATGTGTGTCAGGATGCTGCTCATCAGGATGCTGTGTGTCAGGCTGATGTGTGTCAGGATGCTGTGTGTCAGGCTGCTGTGTATCAGGCTGCTGTGTATCAGGATGCTGTGTATCAGGATGCTGTGTGTCAGGCTGCTGTGTATCAGGATGCTGTGTGTCAGGATGCTGTGTGTTAGACTGCTGTGTGTCAGGCTGCTGTGTGTCAGGCTGCTGAGTGTCAGGATGCTGTGTGTCAGGATGCTGTGTGTCAGGATGCTGTGTGCCAGGATGCTGTGTGTCAGGCTGCTGTGTATCATGCTGCTGTGTATCCGGCTGCTGTGTATCAGGATGCTGTGTATCAGGATGCTGTGAGTCAGGCTGCTGTGTGTCAGGATGCTGTGTGTCAGGCTGCTGTGTGTCAGGATGCTGTGCATCAGGATGCTGTGTGTCAGGCTGCTGTGTGTCAGGATGCTGTGTGTCAGGCTGCTGTGTGTCAGGCTGCTGTGTATCAGGATGCTGTGTGTCAGACTGCTGTGTGTCAGACTGCTGTGTGTCAGGCTGCTGTGTATCAGGATGCTGTGTGTCAGGATGCTGTGTGTCAGGATGCTGTGTGTCAGGATGCTGTGTATTAGACTGCTGTGTGTCAGGATGCTGTGTGTCAGGCTGCTGTGTGTTAGGCTGCTGAGTGTCAGGATGCTGTGTGTCAGGATGCTGTGTGTCAGGATGCTGTGTGTCAGGATGCTGTGTGTCAGGATGCTGTGTGTCAGGATGCTGTGTGTCAGGCTGCTGTGTATCAGGCTGCTGTGTAACAGGCTGCTGTGTATCAGGATGCTGTGTATCAGGATGCTGTGAGTCAGGCTGCTGTGTGTCAGGATGATGTGTGTCAGGCTGCTGTGTATCGGTATGCTGTGTATCAGGATGCTGTGTATCAGGATGCTGTGTGTCAGGCTGCTGTGTTTCAGGCTGCTGAGTATCAGGATGCTGTGTATCAGGATGCTGTGTGTCAGACTGCTGTGTGTCAGACTGCTGTGTGTCAGGCTGCTGTGTGTCAGGATGCTGTGTGTCAGGTTGCTGTGTGTCAGGATGCTGTGTGTCAGGCTGCTGTGTGTCAGGCTGCTGTGTTTCAGGTTGCTGTGTTCAGGATGCTGTGTTTCAGGATGCTGTGTGTCAGGATGCTGTGTGTCAGACTGCTGTGTGTCAGGCTGCTGTGTGTCAGGATGCTGTGTGTCAGACTACTGTGTGTCAGGATGCTGTGTGTCAGGATGCTGTGTGTCAGGCTGCTGTGTATCAGGATGCTGTGTATCAGGATGCTGTGTATCAGGATGCTGTGTGTCAGGCTGCTGTGTTTCAGGCTGCTGTGTATCAGGATGCTGTGTATCAGGATGCTGTGTATCAGGATGCTGTGTGTCAGACTGCTGTGTGTCAGGCTGCTGTGTGTCAGGATGCTGTGTGTCAGGCTGCTGTGTGTCAGGATGCTGTGTGTCAGGCTGCTGTGTGTCAGGCTGCTGTGTTTCAGGTTGCTGTGTTCAGGATGCTGTGTGTCAGAATGCTGTGTGTCGGACTGCTGTGTGTCAGGCTGCTGTGTGTCAGGATGCTGTGTGTCAGACTGCTGTGTGTCAGGATGCTGTGTGTCAGGATGCTGTGTGTCAGGCTGATGTGTGTCAGGATGCTGCTCATCAGGATGCTGTGTGTCAGGCTGCTGTGTGTCAGGATGCTGTGTGTCAGGATGCTGTGTGTCAGGCTGCTGTGTTTCAGGTTGCTGTGTTCAGGATGCTGTCTGTCAGGGTGCTGTGTGTCAGGATGCTGTGTGTCAGACTGCTGTGTGTCAGGCTGCTGTGTGTCAGACTGCTGTGTGTCAGACTGCTGTGTGTCAGGCTGCTGTGTGTCAGGCTGCTGTGTGTCAGGATGCTGTGTGTCAGGATGCTGTGTATCAGGATGCTGTGTGTCCGGTTGCTGTGTGTCAGGATGCTGTGTGTCAGGCTGATGTGTGTCAGGATGCTGCTCATCAGGATGCTGTGTGTCAGGCTGATGTGTGTCAGGATGCTGTGTGTCAGGCTGCTATGTGTCAGGATGCTGTGTGTCAAGCTGATGTGTATCAGGCTGCTGTGTATCAGGATGCTGTGTATCAGGATGCTGTGTGTCAGGCTGCTGTGTATCAGGATGCTGTGTGTCAGGATGCTGTGTGTCAGACTGCTGTGTGTCAGGCTTCTCTGTATCAGGATGCTGTGTGTCAGGATGCTGTGTGTCAGAATGCTGTGTGTCAGGATGCTGTGTGTTAGACTGCTGTGTGTCAGGCTGCTGTGTGTCAGGCTGCTGAGTGTCAGGATGCTGAGTGTCAGGATGCTGTGTGTCAGGATGCTGTGTGCCAGGATGCTGTGTGTCAGGCTGCGGTGTATCATGCTGCTGTGTATCCGGCTGCTGTGTATCAGGATGCTGTGTATCAGGATGCTGTGAGTCAGGCTGCTGTGTGTCAGGATGCTGTGTGTCAGGCTGCTGTGTGTCAGGATGCTGTGCATCAGGATGCTGTGTGTCAGGCTGCTGTGTGTCAGGATGCTGTGTGTCAGGCTGCTGTGTGTCAGGATGATGTGTGTCAGGCTGCTGTGTATCAGGATGCTGTGTATCAGGATGCTGTGTATCAGTCTGCTGTGTGTCAGGATGCTGTGTGTCAAGCTGCTGTGTATCAGGCTGCTGCGTATCAGGATGCTGTGTATCAGGATGCTGTGTGTCAGGCTGCTGTGTGTCAGGATGCTGTGTGTCAGGATGCTGTGTGTCAGGATGCTGTGTGTCAGACTGCTGTGTATCAGGATGCTGTGTGTCAGGATGCTGTGTGTCAGGATGCTGTGTGTCAGGATGCTGTGTATTAGACTGCTGTGTGTCAGGATGCTGTGTGTCAGGCTGCTGATTGTTAGGCTGCTGAGTGTCAGGATGCTGTGTGTCAGGATGCTGTGTGTCAGGATGCTGTGAGTCAGGCTGCTGTGTGTCAGGATGCTGTGTGTCAGGCTGCTGTGTGTCAGGATGCTGTGCATCAGGATGCTGTGTGTCAGGCTGCTGTGTGTCAGGATGCTGTGTGTCAGGCTGCTGTGTGTCAGGCTGCTGTGTATCAGGATGCTGTGTGTCAGACTGCTGTGTGTCAGACTGCTGTGTGTCAGGCTGCTGTGTATCAGGATGCTGTGTGTCAGGATGCTGTGTGTCAGGATGCTGTGTGTCAGGATGCTGTGTATTAGACTGCTGTGTGTCAGGATGCTGTGTGTCAGACTGCTGTGTGTCAGGCTGCTGTGTGTCAGGATGCTGTGTGTCAGGCTGCTGTGTGTCAGGATGCTGTGTGTCAGGCTGCTGTGTGTCAGGCTGCTGTGTTTCAGGTTGCTGTGTTCAGGATGCTGTGTGTCAGGATGCTGTGTGTCAGGATGCTGTGTGTCGGACTGCTGTGTGTCAGGCTGCTGTGTGTCAGGATGCTGTGTGTCAGACTGCTGTGTGTCAGGATGCTGTGTGTCAGGATGCTGTGTGTCAGGCTGATGTGTGTCAGGATGCTGCTCATCAGGATGCTGTGTGTCAGGCTGCTGTGTGTCAGGATGCTGTGTGTCAGGATGCTGTGTGTCAGGCTGCTGTGTGTCAGGATGCTGTGTGTCAGAATGCTGTGTGTCAGGCTGCTGTGTTTCAGGTTGCTGTGTTCAGGATGCTGTGTGTCAGGGTGCTGTGTGTCAGGATGCTGTGTGTCAGACTGCTGTGTGTCAGGCTGCTGTGTGTCAGGATGCTGTGTGTCAGACTGCTGTGTGTCAGGCTGCTGTGTGTCAGACTGCTGTGTGTCAGGATGCTGTGTGTCAGGATGCTGTGTGTCAGGCTGATGTGTGTCAGGATGCTGCTCATCAGGATGCTCTGTGTCAGGCTGCTGTGTGTCAGGATGCTGTGTGTCAGGATGCTGTGTGTCATGCTGATGTGTGTCAGGATGCTGCTCATCAGGATGCTCTGTGTCAGGCTGATGTGTGTCAGGATGCTGTGTGTCAGGATGCTGTGTGTCAAGCTGCTGTGTATCAGGCTGCTGTGTATCAGGATGCTGTGTATCAGGATGCTGTGTGTCAGGCTGCTGTGTATCAGGATGCTGTGTGTCAGGATGCTGTGTGTTAGACTGCTGTGTGTCAGGCTGCTGTGTGTCAGGCTGCTGTGTATCAGGATGCTGTGTGTCAGACTGCTGTGTGTCAGACTGCTGTGTGTCAGGCTGCTGTGTATCAGGATGCTGTGTGTCAGGATGCTGTGTGTCAGGATGCTGTGTATTAGACTGCTGTGTGTCAGGATGCTGTGTGTCAGGCTGCTGTGTGTTAGGCTGCTGAGTGTCAGGATGCTGTGTGTCAGGATGCTGTGTGTCAGGATGCTGTGTGCCAGGATGCTGTGTGCCAGGCTGCTGTGTGTCAGGCTGCTGTGTATCAGGCTGCTGTGTGTCAGGATGCTGTGTGTCAGACTGCTGTGTATCATGCTGCTGTGTATCCGGCTGCTGTGTATCAGGATGCTGTGTGTCAGGCTGCTGTGTGTCAGGATGCTGTGTGTCAGGCTGCTGTGTGTCAGGCTGCTGTGTATCAGGATGCTGTGTGTCAGACTGCTGTGTGTCAGACTGCTGTGTGTCAGGCTGCTGTGTATCAGGATGCTGTGTGTCAGGATGCTGTGTGTCAGGATGCTGTGTGTCAGGATGCTGTGTATTAGACTGCTGTGTCAGGATGCTGTGTGTCAGGCTGCTGTGTGTTAGGCTGCTGAGTGTCAGGATGCTGTGTGTCAGGATGCTGTGTGTCAGGATGCTGTGTGCCAGGATGCTGTGTGCCAGGCTGCTGTGTGTCAGGCTGCTGTGTATCAGGCTGCTGTGTGTCAGGATGCTGTGTGTCAGACTGCTGTGTGTCAGGCTGATGTGTGTCAGGATGCTGCTCATCAGGATGCTCTGTGTCAGGCTGCTGTGTGTCAGGATGCTGTGTGTCAGGATGCTGTGTGTCAGGCTGCTGTGTGTCAGGATGCTGTGTGTCAGGCTGCTGTGTGTCAGGCTGCTGTGTTTCAGGTTGCTGTGTTCAGGATGCTGTGTGTCAGGGTGCTGTGTGTCAGGATGCTGTGTGTCCGGGTGCTGTGTGTCAGGATGCTGTGTGTCAGGCTGAAGTGTGTCAGGATGCTGCTCATCAGGATGCTGTGTGTCAGGCTGATGTGTGTCAGGATGCTGTGTGTCAGGCTGCTGTGTATCAGGCTGCTGTGTATCAGGATGCTGTGTATCAGGATGCTGTGTGTCAGGCTGCTGTGTATCAGGATGCTGTGTGTCAGGATGCTGTGTGTTAGACTGCTGTGTGTCAGGCTGCTGTGTGTCAGGCTGCTGAGTGTCAGGATGCTGTGTGTCAGGATGCTGTGTGTCAGGATGCTGTGTGCCAGGATGCTGTGTGTCAGGCTGCTGTGTATCATGCTGCTGTGTATCCGGCTGCTGTGTATCAGGATGCTGTGTATCAGGATGCTGTGAGTCAGGCTGCTGTGTGTCAGGATGCTGTGTGTCAGGCTGCTGTGTGTCAGGCTGCTGTGTGTCAGGATGCTGTGCGTCAGGATGCTGTGTGTCAGGATGCTGTGTGTCAGGCTGCTGTGTGTCAGGCTGCTGTGTATCAGGATGCTGTGTGTCAGACTGCTGTGTGTCAGACTGCTGTGTGTCAGGCTGCTGTGTATCAGGATGCTGTGTGTCAGGATGCTGTGTGTCAGGATGCTGTGTGTCAGGATGCTGTGTATTAGACTGCTGTGTGTCAGGATGCTGTGTGTCAGGCTGCTGTGTGTTAGGCTGCTGAGTGTCAGGATGCTGTGTGTCAGGATGCTGTGTGTCAGGATGCTGTGTGTCAGGATGCTGTGTGTCAGGATGCTGTGTGTCAGGCTGCTGTGTATCAGGCTGCTGTGTAACAGGCTGCTGTGTAACAGGCTGCTGTGTATCAGGATGCTGTGTATCAGGATGCTGTGAGTCAGGCTGCTGTGTGTCAGGATGATGTGTGTCAGGCTGCTGTGTATCGGTATGCTGTGTATCAGGATGCTGTGTATCAGGATGCTGTGTGTCAGGCTGCTGTGTTTCAGGCTGCTGAGTATCAGGATGCTGTGTATCAGGATGCTGTGTATCAGGATGCTGTGTGTCAGACTGCTGTGTGTCAGGCTGCTGTGTGTCAGGATGCTGTGTGTCAGGTTGCTGTGTGTCAGGATGCTGTGTGTCAGGCTGCTGTGTGTCAGGCTGCTGTGTTTCAGGTTGCTGTGTTCAGGATGCTGTGTTTCAGGATGCTGTGTGTCAGGATGCTGTGTGTCAGACTGCTGTGTGTCAGGCTGCTGTGTGTCAGGATGCTGTGTGTCAGACTACTGTGTGTCAGGATGCTGTGTGTCAGGATGCTGTGTGTCAGGCTGCTGTGTATCAGGATGCTGTGTATCAGGATGCTGTGTATCAGGATGCTGTGTGTCAGGCTGCTGTGTTTCAGGCTGCTGTGTATCAGGATGCTGTGTATCAGGATGCTGTGTATCAGGATGCTGTGTGTCAGACTGCTGTGTGTCAGGCTGCTGTGTGTCAGGATGCTGTGTGTCAGGCTGCTGTGTGTCAGGATGCTGTGTGTCAGGCTGCTGTGTGTCAGGCTGCTGTGTTTCAGGTTGCTGTGTTCTGGATGCTGTGTGTCAGGATGCTGTGTGTCGGACTGCTGTGTGTCAGGCTGCTGTGTGTCAGGATGCTGTGTGTCAGACTGCTGTGTGTCAGGATGCTGTGTGTCAGGATGCTGTGTGTCAGGCTGATGTGTGTCAGGATGCTGCTCATCAGGATGCTGTGTGTCAGGCTGCTGTGTGTCAGGATGCTGTGTGTCAGGATGCTGTGTGTCAGGCTGCTGTGTTTCAGGTTGCTGTGTTCAGGATGCTGTCTGTCAGGGTGCTGTGTGTCAGGATGCTGTGTGTCAGACTGCTGTGTGTCAGGCTGCTGTGTGTCAGACTGCTGTGTGTCAGACTGCTGTGTGTCAGGCTGCTGTGTGTCAGGATGCTGTGTGTCAGGATGCTGTGTGTCAGGATGCTGTGTATCAGGATGCTGTGTGTCCGGTTGCTGTGTGTCAGGATGCTGCTCATCAGGATGCTGTGTGTCAGGCTGATGTGTGTCAGGATGCTGTGTGTCAGGCTGCTATGTGTCAGGATGCTGTGTGTCAAGCTGATGTGTATCAGGCTGCTGTGTATCAGGATGCTGTGTATCAGGATGCTGTGTGTCAGGCTGCTGTGTATCAGGATGCTGTGTGTCAGGATGCTGTGTGTCAGACTGCTGTGTGTCAGGCTTCTGTGTATCAGGATGCTGTGTGTCAGGATGCTGTGTGTCAGAATGCTGTGTGTCAGGATGCTGTGTGTTAGACTGCTGTGTGTCAGGCTGCTGTGTGTCAGGCTGCTGAGTGTCAGGATGCTGAGTGTCAGGATGCTGTGTGTCAGGATGCTGTGTGCCAGGATGCTGTGTGTCAGGCTGCGGTGTATCATGCTGCTGTGTATCCGGCTGCTGTGTATCAGGATGCTGTGTATCAGGATGCTGTGAGTCAGGCTGCTGTGTGTCAGGATGCTGTGTGTCAGGCTGCTGTGTGTCAGGATGCTGTGCATCAGGATGCTGTGTGTCAGGCTGCTGTGTGTCAGGATGCTGTGTGTCAGGCTGCTGTGTATCAGGATGCTGTGTGTCAGGATGCTGTGTGTCAGACTGCTGTGTGTCAGGCTTCTCTGTATCAGGATGCTGTGTGTCAGGATGCTGTGTGTCAGAATGCTGTGTGTCAGGATGCTGTGTGTTAGACTGCTGTGTGTCAGGCTGCTGTGTGTCAGGCTGCTGAGTGTCAGGATGCTGAGTGTCAGGCTTCTGTGTATCAGGATGCTGTGTGTCAGGATGCTGTGTGTCAGAATGCTGTGTGTCAGGATGCTGTGTGTTAGACTGCTGTGTGTCAGGCTGCTGTGTGTCAGGCTGCTGAGTGTCAGGATGCTGTGTATCAGGATGCTGTGAGTCAGGCTGCTGTGTGTCAGGATGCTGTGTGTCAGGCTGCTGTGTGTCAGGATGCTGTGCATCAGGATGCTGTGTGTCAGGCTGCTGTGTGTCAGGATGCTGTGTGTCAGGCTGCTGTGTGTCAGGATGATGTGTGTCAGGCTGCTGTGTATCAGGATGCTGTGTATCAGGATGCTGTGTATCAGTCTGCTGTGTGTCAGGATGCTGTGTGTCAAGCTGCTGTGTATCAGGCTGCTGCGTATCAGGATGCTGTGTATCAGGATGCTGTGTGTCAGGCTGCTGTGTGTCAGGATGCTGTGTGTCAGGATGCTGTGTGTCAGGATGCTGTGTGTCAGACTGCTGTGTATCAGGATGCTGTGTGTCAGGATGCTGTGTGTCAGGATGCTGTGTGTCAGGATGCTGTGTATTAGACTGCTGTGTGTCAGGATGCTGTGTGTCAGGCTGCTGATTGTTAGGCTGCTGAGTGTCAGGATGCTGTGTGTCAGGATGCTGTGTGTCAGGATGCTGTGAGTCAGGCTGCTGTGTGTCAGGATGCTGTGTGTCAGGCTGCTGTGTGTCAGGATGCTGTGCATCAGGATGCTGTGTGTCAGGCTGCTGTGTGTCAGGATGCTGTGTGTCAGGCTGCTGTGTGTCAGGCTGCTGTGTATCAGGATGCTGTGTGTCAGACTGCTGTGTGTCAGACTGCTGTGTGTCAGGCTGCTGTGTATCAGGATGCTGTGTGTCAGGATGCTGTGTGTCAGGATGCTGTGTGTCAGGATGCTGTGTATTAGACTGCTGTGTGTCAGGATGCTGTGTGTCAGACTGCTGTGTGTCAGGCTGCTGTGTGTCAGGATGCTGTGTGTCAGGCTGCTGTGTGTCAGGATGCTGTGTGTCAGGCTGCTGTGTGTCAGGCTGCTGTGTTTCAGGTTGCTGTGTTCAGGATGCTGTGTGTCAGGATGCTGTGTGTCAGGATGCTGTGTGTCGGACTGCTGTGTGTCAGGCTGCTGTGTGTCAGGATGCTGTGTGTCAGACTGCTGTGTGTCAGGATGCTGTGTGTCAGGATGCTGTGTGTCAGGCTGATGTGTGTCAGGATGCTGCTCATCAGGATGCTGTGTGTCAGGCTGCTGTGTGTCAGGATGCTGTGTGTCAGGATGCTGTGTGTCAGGCTGCTGTGTGTCAGGATGCTGTGTGTCAGAATGCTGTGTGTCAGGCTGCTGTGTTTCAGGTTGCTGTGTTCAGGATGCTGTGTGTCAGGGTGCTGTGTGTCAGGATGCTGTGTGTCAGACTGCTGTGTGTCAGGCTGCTGTGTGTCAGGATGCTGTGTGTCAGACTGCTGTGTGTCAGGCTGCTGTGTGTCAGACTGCTGTGTGTCAGGATGCTGTGTGTCAGGATGCTGTGTGTCAGGCTGATGTGTGTCAGGATGCTGCTCATCAGGATGCTCTGTGTCAGGCTGCTGTGTGTCAGGATGCTGTGTGTCAGGATGCTGTGTGTCATGCTGATGTGTGTCAGGATGCTGCTCATCAGGATGCTCTGTGTCAGGCTGATGTGTGTCAGGATGCTGTGTGTCAGGATGCTGTGTGTCAAGCTGCTGTGTATCAGGCTGCTGTGTATCAGGATGCTGTGTATCAGGATGCTGTGTGTCAGGCTGCTGTGTATCAGGATGCTGTGTGTCAGGATGCTGTGTGTTAGACTGCTGTGTGTCAGGCTGCTGTATGTCAGGCTGCTGAGTGTCAGGATGCTGTGTGTCAGGATGCTGTGTGCCAGGATGCTGTGTGTCAGGCTGCTGTGTATCATGCTGCTGTGTATCCGGCTGCTGTGTATCAGGATGCTGTGTGTCAGGCTGCTGTGTGTCAGGATGCTGTGCATCAGGATGCTGTGTGTCAGGCTGCTGTGTGTCAGGATGCTGTGTGTCAGGCTGCTGTGTGTCAGGCTGCTGTGTATCAGGATGCTGTGTGTCAGACTGCTGTGTGTCAGACTGCTGTGTGTCAGGCTGCTGTGTATCAGGATGCTGTGTGTCAGGATGCTGTGTGTCAGGATGCTGTGTATTAGACTGCTGTGTGTCAGGATGCTGTGTGTCAGGCTGCTGTGTGTTAGGCTGCTGAGTGTCAGGATGCTGTGTGTCAGGATGCTGTGTGTCAGGATGCTGTGTGCCAGGATGCTGTGTGCCAGGCTGCTGTGTGTCAGGCTGCTGTGTATCAGGCTGCTGTGTGTCAGGATGCTGTGTGTCAGACTGCTGTGTATCATGCTGCTGTGTATCCGGCTGCTGTGTATCAGGATGCTGTGTGTCAGGCTGCTGTGTGTCAGGATGCTGTGTGTCAGGCTGCTGTGTGTCAGGCTGCTGTGTATCAGGATGCTGTGTGTCAGACTGCTGTGTGTCAGACTGCTGTGTGTCAGGCTGCTGTGTATCAGGATGCTGTGTGTCAGGATGCTGTGTGTCAGGATGCTGT
Source organism: Oncorhynchus mykiss (assembly GCF_057628025.1). Taxonomy (NCBI): domain Eukaryota; kingdom Metazoa; phylum Chordata; class Actinopteri; order Salmoniformes; family Salmonidae; genus Oncorhynchus; species Oncorhynchus mykiss. Next base: position 86,998,399 of record NC_143032.1, on the reverse strand, counting down.
GTGTCAGGATGCTGTGTATTAGACTGCTGTGTCAGGATGCTGTGTGTCAGGCTGCTGTGTGTTAGGCTGCTGAGTGTCAGGATGCTGTGTGTCAGGATGCTGTGTGTCAGGATGCTGTGTGCCAGGATGCTGTGTGCCAGGCTGCTGTGTGTCAGGCTGCTGTGTATCAGGCTGCTGTGTGTCAGGATGCTGTGTGTCAGACTGCTGTGTGTCAGGCTGATGTGTGTCAGGATGCTGCTCATCAGGATGCTCTGTGTCAGGCTGCTGTGTGTCAGGATGCTGTGTGTCAGGATGCTGTGTGTCAGGCTGCTGTGTGTCAGGATGCTGTGTGTCAGGCTGCTGTGTGTCAGGCTGCTGTGTTTCAGGTTGCTGTGTTCAGGATGCTGTGTGTCAGGGTGCTGTGTGTCAGGATGCTGTGTGTCCGGGTGCTGTGTGTCAGGATGCTGTGTGTCAGGCTGAAGTGTGTCAGGATGCTGCTCATCAGGATGCTGTGTGTCAGGCTGATGTGTGTCAGGATGCTGTGTGTCAGGCTGCTGTGTATCAGGCTGCTGTGTATCAGGATGCTGTGTATCAGGATGCTGTGTGTCAGGCTGCTGTGTATCAGGATGCTGTGTGTCAGGATGCTGTGTGTTAGACTGCTGTGTGTCAGGCTGCTGTGTGTCAGGCTGCTGAGTGTCAGGATGCTGTGTGTCAGGATGCTGTGTGTCAGGATGCTGTGTGCCAGGATGCTGTGTGTCAGGCTGCTGTGTATCATGCTGCTGTGTATCCGGCTGCTGTGTATCAGGATGCTGTGTATCAGGATGCTGTGAGTCAGGCTGCTGTGTGTCAGGATGCTGTGTGTCAGGCTGCTGTGTGTCAGGATGCTGTGCATCAGGATGCTGTGTGTCAGGCTGCTGTGTGTCAGGATGCTGTGTGTCAGGCTGCTGTGTGTCAGGCTGCTGTGTATCAGGATGCTGTGTGTCAGACTGCTGTGTGTCAGACTGCTGTGTGTCAGGCTGCTGTGTATCAGGATGCTGTGTGTCAGGATGCTGTGTGTCAGGATGCTGTGTGTCAGGATGCTGTGTATTAGACTGCTGTGTGTCAGGATGCTGTGTGTCAGGCTGCTGTGTGTTAGGCTGCTGAGTGTCAGGATGCTGTGTGTCAGGATGCTGTGTGTCAGGATGCTGTGTGTCAGGATGCTGTGTGTCAGGATGCTGTGTGTCAGGCTGCTGTGTATCAGGCTGCTGTGTAACAGGCTGCTGTGTAACAGGCTGCTGTGTATCAGGATGCTGTGTATCAGGATGCTGTGAGTCAGGCTGCTGTGTGTCAGGATGATGTGTGTCAGGCTGCTGTGTATCGGTATGCTGTGTATCAGGATGCTGTGTATCAGGATGCTGTGTGTCAGGCTGCTGTGTTTCAGGCTGCTGAGTATCAGGATGCTGTGTATCAGGATGCTGTGTATCAGGATGCTGTGTGTCAGACTGCTGTGTGTCAGGCTGCTGTGTGTCAGGATGCTGTGTGTCAGGTTGCTGTGTGTCAGGATGCTGTGTGTCAGGCTGCTGTGTGTCAGGCTGCTGTGTTTCAGGTTGCTGTGTTCAGGATGCTGTGTTTCAGGATGCTGTGTGTCAGGATGCTGTGTGTCAGACTGCTGTGTGTCAGGCTGCTGTGTGTCAGGATGCTGTGTGTCAGACTACTGTGTGTCAGGATGCTGTGTGTCAGGATGCTGTGTGTCAGGCTGCTGTGTATCAGGATGCTGTGTATCAGGATGCTGTGTATCAGGATGCTGTGTGTCAGGCTGCTGTGTTTCAGGCTGCTGTGTATCAGGATGCTGTGTATCAGGATGCTGTGTATCAGGATGCTGTGTGTCAGACTGCTGTGTGTCAGGCTGCTGTGTGTCAGGATGCTGTGTGTCAGGCTGCTGTGTGTCAGGATGCTGTGTGTCAGGCTGCTGTGTGTCAGGCTGCTGTGTTTCAGGTTGCTGTGTTCTGGATGCTGTGTGTCAGGATGCTGTGTGTCGGACTGCTGTGTGTCAGGCTGCTGTGTGTCAGGATGCTGTGTGTCAGACTGCTGTGTGTCAGGATGCTGTGTGTCAGGATGCTGTGTGTCAGGCTGATGTGTGTCAGGATGCTGCTCATCAGGATGCTGTGTGTCAGGCTGCTGTGTGTCAGGATGCTGTGTGTCAGGATGCTGTGTGTCAGGCTGCTGTGTTTCAGGTTGCTGTGTTCAGGATGCTGTCTGTCAGGGTGCTGTGTGTCAGGATGCTGTGTGTCAGACTGCTGTGTGTCAGGCTGCTGTGTGTCAGACTGCTGTGTGTCAGACTGCTGTGTGTCAGGCTGCTGTGTGTCAGGATGCTGTGTGTCAGGATGCTGTGTGTCAGGATGCTGTGTATCAGGATGCTGTGTGTCCGGTTGCTGTGTGTCAGGATGCTGCTCATCAGGATGCTGTGTGTCAGGCTGATGTGTGTCAGGATGCTGTGTGTCAGGCTGCTATGTGTCAGGATGCTGTGTGTCAAGCTGATGTGTATCAGGCTGCTGTGTATCAGGATGCTGTGTATCAGGATGCTGTGTGTCAGGCTGCTGTGTATCAGGATGCTGTGTGTCAGGATGCTGTGTGTCAGACTGCTGTGTGTCAGGCTTCTGTGTATCAGGATGCTGTGTGTCAGGATGCTGTGTGTCAGAATGCTGTGTGTCAGGATGCTGTGTGTTAGACTGCTGTGTGTCAGGCTGCTGTGTGTCAGGCTGCTGAGTGTCAGGATGCTGAGTGTCAGGATGCTGTGTGTCAGGATGCTGTGTGCCAGGATGCTGTGTGTCAGGCTGCGGTGTATCATGCTGCTGTGTATCCGGCTGCTGTGTATCAGGATGCTGTGTATCAGGATGCTGTGAGTCATGCTGCTGTGTGTCAGGATGCTGTGTGTCAGGCTGCTGTGTGTCAGGATGCTGTGCATCAGGATGCTGTGTGTCAGGCTGCTGTGTGTCAGGATGCTGTGTGTCAGGCTGCTGTGTGTCAGGATGATGTGTGTCAGGCTGCTGTGTATCAGGATGCTGTGTATCAGGATGCTGTGTATCAGTCTGCTGTGTGTCAGGATGCTGTGTGTCAAGCTGCTGTGTATCAGGCTGCTGCGTATCAGGCTGCTGTGTATCAGGATGCTGTGTGTCAGGCTGCTGTGTGTCAGGATGCTGTGTGTCAGGATGCTGTGTGTCAGACTGCTGTGTGTCAGGCTGCTGTGTATCAGGATGCTGTGTGTCAGGATGCTGTGTGTCAGGATGCTGTGTGTCAGGATGCTGTGTATTAGACTGCTGTGTGTCAGGATGCTGTGTGTCAGGCTGCTGATTGTTAGGCTGCTGAGTGTCAGGATGCTGTGTGTCAGGATGCTGTGTGTCAGGATGCTGTGAGTCAGGCTGCTGTGTGTCAGGATGCTGTGTGTCAGGCTGCTGTGTGTCAGGATGCTGTGCATCAGGATGCTGTGTGTCAGGCTGCTGTGTGTCAGGATGCTGTGTGTCAGGCTGCTGTGTGTCAGGCTGCTGTGTATCAGGATGCTGTGTGTCAGACTGCTGTGTGTCAGACTGCTGTGTGTCAGGCTGCTGTGTATCAGGATGCTGTGTGTCAGGATGCTGTGTGTCAGGATGCTGTGTGTCAGGATGCTGTGTATTAGACTGCTGTGTGTCAGGATGCTGTGTGTCAGACTGCTGTGTGTCAGGCTGCTGTGTGTCAGGATGCTGTGTGTCAGGCTGCTGTGTGTCAGGATGCTGTGTGTCAGGCTGCTGTGTGTCAGGCTGCTGTGTTTCAGGTTGCTGTGTTCAGGATGCTGTGTGTCAGGATGCTGTGTGTCAGGATGCTGTGTGTCGGACTGCTGTGTGTCAGGCTGCTGTGTGTCAGGATGCTGTGTGTCAGACTGCTGTGTGTCAGGATGCTGTGTGTTAGGATGCTGTGTGTCAGGCTGATGTGTGTCAGGATGCTGCTCATCAGGATGCTGTGTGTCAGGCTGCTGTGTGTCAGGATGCTGTGTGTCAGGATGCTGTGTGTCAGACTGCTGTGTGTCAGGCTGCTGTGTGTCAGACTGCTGTGTGTCAGGATGCTGTGTGTCAGGATGCTGTGTGTCAGGCTGATGTGTGTCAGGATGCTGCTCATCAGGATGCTCTGTGTCAGGCTGCTGTGTGTCAGGATGCTGTGTGTCAGGATGCTGTGTGTCATGCTGATGTGTGTCAGGATGCTGCTCATCAGGATGCTCTGTGTCAGGCTGATGTGTGTCAGGATGCTGTGTGTCAGGATGCTGTGTGTCAAGCTGCTGTGTATCAGGCTGCTGTGTATCAGGATGCTGTGTATCAGGATGCTGTGTGTCAGGCTGCTGTGTATCAGGATGCTGTGTGTCAGGATGCTGTGTGTTAGACTGCTGTGTGTCAGGCTGCTGTATGTCAGGCTACTGAGTGTCAGGATGCTGTGTGTCAGGATGCTGTGTGCCAGGATGCTGTGTGTCAGGCTGCTGTGTATCATGCTGCTGTGTATCCGGCTGCTGTGTATCAGGATGCTGTGTGTCAGGCTGCTGTGTGTCAGGATGCTGTGCATCAGGATGCTGTGTGTCAGGCTGCTGTGTGTCAGGATGCTGTGTGTCAGGCTGCTGTGTGTCAGGCTGCTGTGTATCAGGATGCTGTGTGTCAGACTGCTGTGTGTCAGACTGCTGTGTGTCAGGCTGCTGTGTATCAGGATGCTGTGTGTCAGGATGCTGTGTGTCAGGATGCTGTGTATTAGACTGCTGTGTGTCAGGATGCTGTGTGTCAGGCTGCTATGTGTTAGGCTGCTGAGTGTCAGGATGCTGTGTGTCAGGATGCTGTGTGTCAGGATGCTGTGTGCCAGGATGCTGTGTGCCAGGCTGCTGTGTGTCAGGCTGCTGTGTATCAGGCTGCTGTGTGTCAGGATGCTGTGTGTCAGACTGCTGTGTATCATGCTGCTGTGTATCCGGCTGCTGTGTATCAGGATGCTGTGTGTCAGGCTGCTGTGTGTCAGGATGCTGTGTGTCAGGCTGCTGTGTGTCAGGCTGCTGTGTATCAGGATGCTGTGTGTCAGGCTGCTGTGTGTCAGGATGCTGTGTGTCAGACTGCTGTGTGTCAGGCTGCTGTGTATCAGGATGCTGTGTGTCAGGATGCTGTGTGTCAGGATGCTGTGTGTCAGGATGCTGTGTATTAGACTGCTGTGTCAGGATGCTATGTGTCAGGCTGCTGTGTGTTAGGCTGCTGAGTGTCAGGATGCTGTGTGTCAGGATGCTGTGTGTCAGGATGCTGTGTGCCAGGATGCTGTGTGCCAGGCTGCTGTGTGTCAGGCTGCTGTGTATCAGGCTGCTGTGTGTCAGGATGCTGTGTGTCAGACTGCTGTGTGTCAGGCTGATGTGTGTCAGGATGCTGCTCATCAGGATGCTCTGTGTCAGGCTGCTGTGTGTCAGGATGCTGTGTGTCAGGATGCTGTGTGTCAGGCTGCTGTGTGTCAGGATGCTGTGTGTCAGGCTGCTGTGTGTCAGGCTGCTGTGTTTCAGGTTGCTGTGTTCAGGATGCTGTGTGTCAGGGTGCTGTGTGTCAGGATGCTGTGTGTCCGGGTGCTGTGTGTCAGGATGCTGTGTGTCAGGCTGATGTGTGTCAGGATGCTGCTCATCAGGATGCTGTGTGTCAGGCTGATGTGTGTCAGGATGCTGTGTGTCAGGCTGCTGTGTATCAGGCTGCTGTGTATCAGGTTGCTGTGTATCAGGATGCTGTGTGTCAGGCTGCTGTGTATCAGGATGCTGTGTGTCAGGATGCTGTGTGTTAGACTGCTGTGTGTCAGGCTGCTGTGTGTCAGGCTGCTGAGTGTCAGGATGCTGTGTGTCAGGATGCTGTGTGTCAGGATGCTGTGTGCCAGGATGCTGTGTGTCAGGCTGCTGTGTATCATGCTGCTGTGTATCCGGCTGCTGTGTATCAGGATGCTGTGTATCAGGATGCTGTGAGTCAGGCTGCTGTGTGTCAGGATGCTGTGTGTCAGGCTGCTGTGTGTCAGGATGCTGTGCATCAGGATGCTGTGTGTCAGGCTGCTGTGTGTCAGGATGCTGTGTGTCAGGCTGCTGTGTGTCAGGCTGCTGTGTATCAGGATGCTGTGTGTCAGACTGCTGTGTGTCAGACTGCTGTGTGTCAGGCTGCTGTGTATCAGGATGCTGTGTGTCAGGATGCTGTGTGTCAGGATGCTGTGTGTCAGGATGCTGTGTATTAGACTGCTGTGTGTCAGGATGCTGTGTGTCAGGCTGCTGTGTGTTAGGCTGCTGAGTGTCAGGATGCTGTGTGTCAGGATGCTGTGTGTCAGGATGCTGTGTGCCAGGATGCTGTGTGCCAGGCTGCTGTGTGTTAGGCTGCTGTGTATCAGGATGCTGTGTGTCAGGATGCTGTGTGTCAGACTGCTGTGTGTCAGGCTGCTGTGTATCAGGATGCTGTGTGTCAGGATGCTGTGTGTCAGGATGCTGTGTGTCAGGATGCTGTGTGTCAGGATGCTGTGTGTCAGGATGCTGTGTATTAGACTGCTGTGTGTCAGGCTGCTGTGTATCAGGCTGCTGTGTAACAGGCTGCTGTGTATCAGGATGCTGTGTATCAGGATGCTGTGAGTCAGGCTGCTGTGTGTCAGGATGCTGTGTGTCAGGCTGCTGTGTGTCAGGATGCTGTATGTCAGGCTGCTGTGTGTCAGGATGATGTGTGTCAGGCTGCTGTGTATCAGGATGCTGTGTATCAGGATGCTGTGTATCAGGATGCTGTGTGTCAGGCTGCTGTGTTTCAGGCTGCTGTGTATCAGGATGCTGTGTATCAGGATGCTGTGTGTCAGGATGCTGTGTGTCAGGCTGCTGTGTGTCAGGCTGCTGTGTTTCAGGTTGCTGTGTTCAGGATGCTGTGTTTCAGGATGCTGTGTGTCAGGATGCTGTGTGTCAGGCTGCTGTGTATCAGGCTGCTGTGTGTCAGGATGCTGTGTGTCAGACTGCTGTGTATCATGCTGCTGTGTATCCGGCTGCTGTGTATCAGGATGCTGTGTGTCAGGCTGCTGTGTGTCAGGCTGCTGTGTATCAGGATGCTGTGTGTCAGACTGCTGTGTGTCAGACTGCTGTGTGTCAGGCTGCTGTGTATCAGGATGCTGTGTGTCAGGATGCTGTGTGTCAGGATGCTGTGTGTCAGGATGCTGTGTATTAGACTGCTGTGTCAGGATGCTGTGTGTCAGGCTGCTGTGTGTTAGGCTGCTGAGTGTCAGGATGCTGTGTGTCAGGATGCTGTGTGTCAGGATGCTGTGTGCCAGGATGCTGTGTGCCAGGCTGCTGTGTGTCAGGCTGCTGTGTATCAGGCTGCTGTGTGTCAGGATGCTGTGTGTCAGACAGCTGTGTGTCAGGCTGATGTGTGTCAGGATGCTGCTCATCAGGATGCTCTGTGTCAGGCTGCTGTGTGTCAGGATGCTGTGTGTCAGGATGCTGTGTGTCAGGCTGCTATGTGTCAGGATGCTGTGTGTCAGGCTGCTGTGTGTCAGGCTGCTGTGTTTCAGGTTGCTGTGTTCAGGATGCTGTGTGTCAGGGTGCTGTGTGTCAGGATGCTGTGTGTCCGGGTGCTGTGTGTCAGGATGCTGTGTGTCAGGCTGATGTGTGTCAGGATGCTGCTCATCAGGATGCTGTGTGTCAGGCTGATGTGTGTCAGGATGCTGTGTGTCAGGCTGCTGTGTATCAGGCTGCTGTGTATCAGGATGCTGTGTATCAGGATGCTGTGTGTCAGGCTGCTGTGTATCAGGATGCTGTGTGTCAGGATGCTGTGTGTTAGACTGCTGTGTGTCAGGCTGCTGTGTGTCAGGCTGCTGAGTGTCAGGATGCTGTGTGTCAGGATGCTGTGTGTCAGGATGCTGTGTGCCAGGATGCTGTGTGTCAGGCTGCTGTGTATCATGCTGCTGTGTATCCGGCTGCTGTGTATCAGGATGCTGTGTATCAGGATGCTGTGAGTCAGGCTGCTGTGTGTCAGGATGCTGTGTGTCAGGCTGCTGTGTGTCAGGATGCTGTGCATCAGGATGCTGTGTGTCAGGCTGCTGTGTGTCAGGATGCTGTGTGTCAGGCTGCTGTGTGTCAGGCTGCTGTGTATCAGGATGCTGTGTGTCAGACTGCTGTGTGTCAGACTGCTGTGTGTCAGGCTGCTGTGTATCAGGATGCTGTGTGTCAGGATGCTGTGTGTCAGGATGCTGTGTGTCAGGATGCTGTGTATTAGACTGCTGTGTGTCAGGATGCTGTGTGTCAGGCTGCTGTGTGTTAGGCTGCTGAGTGTCAGGATGCTGTGTGTCAGGATGCTGTGTGTCAGGATGCTGTGTGCCAGGATGCTGTGTGCCAGGCTGCTGTGTGTCAGGATGCTGTGTATTAGACTGCTGTGTGTCAGGCTGCTGTGTATCAGGCTGCTGTGTAACAGGCTGCTGTGTATCAGGATGCTGTGTATCAGGATGCTGTGAGTCAGGCTGCTGTGTGTCAGGATGCTGTGTGTCAGGCTGCTGTGTGTCAGGCTGCTGTGTGTCAGGATGATGTGTGTCAGGCTGCTGTGTATCAGGATGCTGTGTATCAGGATGCTGTGTATCAGGATGCTGTGTGTCAGGCTGCTGTGTTTCAGGCTGCTGTGTATCAGGATGCTGTGTATCAGGATGCTGTGTGTCAGGATGCTGTGTGTCAGGCTGCTGTGTGTCAGGCTGCTGTGTTTCAGGTTGCTGTGTTCAGGATGCTGTGTTTCAGGATGCTGTGTGTCAGGATGCTGTGTGTCAGACTGCTGTGTGTCAGGCTGCTGTGTGTCAGGATGCTGTGTGTCAGACTACTGTGTGTCAGGATGCTGTGTGTCAGGATGCTGTGTGTCAGGCTGCTGTGTATCAGGATGCTCTGTATCAGGATGCTGTGTATCAGGATGCTGTGTGTCAGGCTGCTGTGTTTCAGGCTGCTGTGTATCAGGATGCTGTGTATCAGGATGCTGTTTGTCAGACTGTTGTGTGTCAGGCTGCTGTGTTTCAGGATGCTGTGTGTCAGGCTGCTGTGTGTCAGGATGCTGTGTGTCAGGCTGCTGTGTGTCAGGCTGCTGTGTTTCAGGTTGCTGTGTTCAGGATGCTGTGTGTCAGGATGCTGTGTGTCAGGATGCTGTGTGTCGGACTGCTGTGTGTCAGGCTGCTGTGTGTCAGGATGCTGTGTGTCAGACTGCTGTGTGTCAGGATGCTGTGTGTCAGGATGCTGTGTGTCAGGCTGATGTGTGTCAGGATGCTGCTCATCAGGATGCTGTGTGTCAGGCTGCTGTGTGTCAGGCTGCTGTGTTTCAGGTTGCTGTGTTCAGGATGCTGTGTGTCAGGGTGCTGTGTGTCAGGATGCTGTGTGTCAGACTGCTGTGTGTCAGGCTGCTGTGTGTCAGGATGCTGTGTGTCAGACTGCTGTGTGTCAGGCTGCTGTGTGTCAGGCTGCTGTGTGTCAGGATGCTGTGTGTCAGGATGCTGTGTATCAGGATGCTGTGTGTCCGGGTGGTTTGTGTCAGGATGCTGTGTGTCAGGCTGATGTGTGTCAGGATGCTGCTCATCAGGATGCTGTGTGTCAGGCTGATGTGTGTCAGGATGCTGTGTGTCTGGCTGCTATGTGTCAGGATGCTGTGTGTCAAGCTGCTGTGTATCAGGATGCTGTGTGTCAGGCTGCTGTGTATCAGGATGCTGTGTGTCAGGATGCTGTGTGTCAGACTGCTGTGTGTCAGGCTTCTGTGTATCAGGATGCTGTGTGTCAGGATGCTGTGTGTCAGGATGCTGTGTGTTAGACTGCTGTGTGTCAGGCTGCTGTGTGTCAGGATGCTGTGTGTCAGGATGCTGTGTGTCAGGATGCTGTGTGCCAGGATGCTGTGTGTCAGGCTGCTGTGTATCATGCTGCTGTGTATCCGGCTGCTGTGTATCAGGATGCTGTGTATCAGGATGCTGTGAATCAGGCTGCTGTGTGTCAGGATGCTGTGTGTCAGGCTGCTGTGTGTCAGGATGCTGTGCATCAGGATGCTGTGTGTCAGGCTGCTGTGTGTCAGGATGCTGTGTGTCAGGCTGCTGTGTGTCAGGATGATGTGTGTCAGGCTGCTGTGTATCAGGATGCTGTGTGTCAGGATGCTGTGTGTCAAGCTGCTGTGTATCAGGCTGCTGCGTATCAGGATGCTGTGTATCAGGATGCTGTGTGTCAGGCTGCTGTGTATCAGGATGCTGTGTGTCAGGCTGCTGTGTGTCAGGCTGTTCTGTGTCAGGCTGCTGTGTATCAGGATGCTGTGTGTCAGGATGCTGTGTGTCAGGATGCTGTGTGTCAGGATGCTGTGTATTAGACTGCTGTGTGTCAGGCTGCTGTGTATCAGGCTGCTGAGTGTCAGGATGCTGTGTGTCAGGATGCTGTGTGTCAGGATGCTGTGTGCCAGGATGCTGTGTGTCAGGCTGCTGTGTATCAGGCTGCTGTGTATCAGGCTGCTGTGTATCAGGCTGCTGTGTGTCAGGATGCTGTGTATCAGGATGCTGTGAGTCAGGCTGCTGTGTGTCAGGATGCTGTGTGTTAGGCTGCTGTGTGTCAGGATGCTGTATATCAGGATGCTGTGTGTCAGGCTGCTGTGTGTCAGGATGCTGTGTGTCAGGATGCTGTGTGTCAGGCTGCTGTGTGTCAGGCTGCTGTGTTTCAGGTTGCTGTGTTCAGGATGCTGTGTGTCAGGGTGCTGTGTGTCAGGATGCTGTGTGTCAGACTGCTGTGTGTCAGGCTGCTGTGTGTCAGGCTGCTGTGTGTCAGACTGCTGTGTGTCAGGCTGCTGTGTGTCAGGCTGCTGTGTGTCAGGATGCTGTGTGTCAGGATGCTGTGTATCAGGATGCTGTGTGTCCGGGTGGTTTGTGTCAGGATGCTGTGTGTCAGGCTGATGTGTGTCAGGATGCTGCTCATCAGGATGCTGTGTGTCAGGCTGATGTGTGTCAGGATGCTGTGTGTCTGGCTGCTATGTGTCAGGATGCTGTGTGTCAAGCTGCTGTGTATCAGGATGCTGTGTGTCAGGCTGCTGTGTATCAGGATGCTGTGTGTCAGGATGCTGTGTGTCAGACTGCTGTGTGTCAGGCTTCTGTGTATCAGGATGCTGTGGGTCAGGATGCTGTGTGTCAGGATGCTGTGTGTTAGACTGATGTGTGTCAGGCTGCTGTGTGTCAGGATGCTGTGTGTCAGGATGCTGTGTGTCAGGATGCTGTGTGTCAGGATGCTGTGTGCCAGGATGCTGTGTGTCAGGCTGCTGTGTATCATGCTGCTGTGTATCCGGCTGCTGTGTATCAGGATGCTGTGAATCAGGCTGCTGTGTGTCAGGATGCTGTGTGTCAGGCTGCTGTGTGTCAGGATGCTGTGCATCAGGATGCTGTGTGTCAGGCTGCTGTGTGTCAGGATGCTGTGTGTCAGGCTGCTGTGTGTCAGGATGATGTGTGTCAGGCTGCTGTGTATCAGGATGCTGTGTGTCAGGATGCTGTGTGTCAAGCTGCTGTGTATCAGGCTGCTGCGTATCAGGATGCTGTGTATCAGGATGCTGTGTGTCAGGTTGCTGTGTATCAGGATGCTGTGTGTCAGGCTGCTGTGTGTCAGACTGCTGTGTGTCAGGCTGCTGTGTATCAGGATGCTGTGTGTCAGGATGCTGTGTGTCAGGATGCTGTGTGTCAGGATGCTGTGTATTAGACTGCTGTGTGTCAGGCTGCTGTGTATCAGGCTGCTGAGTGTCAGGATGCTGTGTGTCAGGATGCTGTGTGTCAGGATGCTGTGTGCCAGGATGCTGTGTGTCAGGCTGCTGTGTATCAGGCTGCTGTGTATCAGGCTGCTGTGTATCAGGCTGCTGTGTATCAGGCTGCTGTGTATCAGGATGCTGTGTATCAGGATGCTGTGAGTCAGGCTGCTGTGTGTCAGGATGCTGTGTGTTAGGCTGCTGTGTGTCAGGATGCTGTATATCAGGATGCTGTGTGTCAGGCTGCTGTGTGTCAGGATGCTGTGTGTCAGGATGCTGTGTGTCAGGCTGCTGTGTGTCAGGATGATGTGTGTCAGGCTGCTGTGTATCAGGATGCTGTGTATCAGGATGCTGTGTATCAGGATGCTGTGTGTCAGGCTGCTGTGTTTCAGGCTGCTGTGTATCAGGATGCTGTGTATCAGGATGCTGTGTATCAGGATGCTGTGTGTCAGACTGCTGTGTGTCAGGCTGCTGTGTGTCAGGCTGTTCTGTGTCAGGATGCTGTGTGTCGGACTGCTGTGTGTCAGGATGCTGTGTGTCAGACTGCTGTGTGTCAGGCTGCTGTGTGTCGGACTGCTGTGTGTCAGGATGCTGTGTGTCAGGATGCTGTGTATCAGGATGCTGTGTATCAGGATGCTGTGTGTCTGGCTGCTGTGTGTCAGGATGCTGTGTGTCAGGCTGATGTGTGTCAGGATGCTGCTCATCAGGATGCTGTGTGTCAGGCTGCTGTGTATCAGGATTATGTGTATCAGGATGCTGTGTGTCAGGATGCTGTGAATCAGGATACTGTGTTTCAGGATGCTGTGTGACAGACTGCTGTGTGTCAGACTGCTGTGTGTCAGGATGCTGTGTGTCAAGATGCTGTATATCAGGCTGCTGTGTGTCAGGATGCTGTATATCAGGCTGCTGTGTATCAGGCTGCTGTGTATCAGGCTGCTGTGTGTCAGGATGCTGTGTATCAGGCTGCTGTGTGTCAGGATGCTGTGTGTCAGGCTGCTGTGTGTCAGGCTGCTTTGTGTCAGGATGCTGTGTATCAGGATGCTGTATATCAGGATGCTCTGTGTCAGGATGCTGTGTGTCAGGATGCTGTGTATCAGGCTGCTGTGTGTCAGGCTGCTGTGTATCAGGATGCTGTGTATCAGGCTGCTGTGTGTCAGGAAGCTGTGTGTCAGGCTGCTGTGTGTCAGGATGCTGTATATCAGGATGCTGTGTGTCAGGATGCTGTGTGTCAGGCTGCTGTGTGTCAGGATGCTGTATATCAGACTGCTGTGTATCAGGCTGCTGTGTATCAGACTGCTTTGTATCAGGCTGCTGTGTGTCAGGATGCTGTGTATCAGGGTGCTGTGTGTCAGGATGCTGTGTATCAGGCTGCTGTGTGCCGTTTCCAGTTCAACGATCTGTCATTGCTGTTTGGCGCCAGTGGAGCTGCTATCTGCAGGTCTGTGTAGTGAAGCCAACTATGTGCTACAGCTTCCATAGCAGATGAAAATCCCATAGAGACCGGCTGGACCCGGCCTAGACTGGATAGGGGGGGGAGGGACTCGGCACTCCATTTGCTGGATCCATGTGTTACTCTCCTATTTGACACACTCCTTAAAGCAGCTTTCCAGATGTTGCCAGCATTGTCTTTGATCAGAGGGAATGTACTGAAACTGTAAATGGGATACAATACGATCCAAGTCCGATACAGTGCACAATACGACCCAAGACTGTAAACTGACCAGTGCCCTATCGAACCCTATTCCCTACATAGTGATCTAGTGTTGACCAGGGCCCTATAGAACCCTATTCCCTACATAGTGGACTAGTGTTGACCAGGGCCCTATAGAACCCTATTCCCTACATAGTGGACTAGTGTTGTCCAGGGCCCTAAAGAACCCTATTCCCTACATAGTGGACTAGTCTTGACCAGGACCCTCTGGTAAGTCGCAACAGGATTCAGTATTATTCTGGTCTTAGTTCTCATGTGGTCTGTTACCAGTAGTATCCTGGTCTTAGTTCTCATGTGGTCTGTTACCAGTAGTATTCTGGTCTTAGTTCTCATGTGGTCTGTTACCAGTAGTATTCTGGTCTTAGTTTTCATGTGGTCTGTTACCAGTAGTATTCTGGTCTTAGTTAGTTCTCATATGGCCCTTTACCAGTAGTATTCTGGTTTTAGTTCTCATGTGGTCTGTTACCAATAGTATTTTGGTCTTAGTTCGCATGTGGTCTGTTACCAGTATTCTACTCCTCAGTCTCCTCTCTCTATTACACTAGACCACCTTTCCAGTCCTGTAGTTCAGCTCTAACTGTGGTTATCATGTGGTCATCAGCCCATTACCAGATTATCCCTTCCCAAATTGCTTCAAGTTATTTAAGCATGGATTTCACTTCCATATGCTTTGGGACGCCGGATGAAACTCTATTATGGTATTCTCCTGCTCCCAACCACAACATTACTCTCCTGCTCCCAACTCTACTACAATATTCTCCTGCTCTCAACTCTACTATGGTATTCTCCTGCTCCCAACTCTACTATGGTATTCTCCTGCTCCCAACTCCACTACAATATTCTCCTGCTCTCAACTCTACTCCTGCTCCCAACTCTACTATGGTATTCTCCTGCTCCCAACTCTACTACAATATTCTCCTGCTCTCAAATCTACTATGGTATTCTCCTGCTCTCAACTCTACTATGTTATTCTCCTGCTCCCAACTCTACTATGGTATTCTCCTGCTCCCAACTCTACTATGGTATTCTCCTGCTCCCAACTCTACTATGGTATTCTCCTGCTCCCAACTCTACTGTGGTATTCTCCTGCTCCCAACTCTACTATGGTATTCTCCTGCTCCCAACTCTACAATGGTATTCTCCTGCTCCCAACTCTACTATGGTATTCTTCTGCTCCCAACTCTACTATGGTATTCTCCTGCTCCCAACTCTACAATGGTATTCTCCTGCTCCCAACTCTACTATGGTATTCTCCTGCTCCCAACTCTACTATGGTATTCTCCTGCTCCCAACTCTACTATGGTATTCTCCTGCTCACAACCACAACATTACTCTCCTGCTACAATATTCTCCTTCTCCCAACTCTACTAAAGTATTCTCCTGCGCCCAACTCTACTATGGTATTCTCCTGCTCCCAACTCTACTATGGTATTCTCCTGCTCCCAACTCTACTATGGTATTCTCCTGCTCTCAACCACAACATTACTCTCCTGCTCCCAACTCTACTATGGTATTCTCCTGCTCCCAACTCTACTATGGTATTCTCCTGCGCCCAACTCTACCATGGTATTCTCCTGCTCCCAACTCTACTATGGTATTCTCCTGCTCCCAACTCTACTATGGTATTCTCCTGCACCCAACTCTACTATGGTATTCTCCTGCTCCCAACTCTACTATGGTATTCTCCTGCTCTCAACCACAACATTACTCTCCTGCTCCCAACTCTACTATGGTATTCTCCTGCTCCCAACTCTACTATGGTATTCTCCTGCTCTCAACCACAACATTACTCTCCTGCTCCCAACTCTACTATGGTATTCTCCTGCTCCCAACTCTACTATGGTATTCTCCTGCTCTCAACCACAACATTACTCTCCTGCTCCCAACTCTACGGTGGTATTCTCCTTCTCCCAACTCCACTACATTATTATCCTGCTACCAACTCTACTACAGTATATGCCAACACTATTTTCCCACTCTCTGTTCTCCTACTACCAACTCCACTACAGTATATGCCAACACTATTTTCTCTGTTCTCCAGCTCTCAGCTCTGATGTCGTCAGTGGCCCATTACTAGATTATCCCTCAGGTGGCCCATGGCGGTTGGTTCTCCCAGAATCCTCAGCTGTGGTGTGAGTCGGAGGCACACGGAGGAGATGGGGCACATGTTGCTGTTTATTTCCATTCTGTCATGTGTGAATGTGATTACAGGTCTCTAAGTCAATATTTATCTTCTGTGGACGCGTCGCCATGTTTTTTTCCCTGGGGAGAGAGAGGCTGGGCCACCCATTGCCACCCCAACATCACACACCATTTTATAAGAGTTGTACGGTTGTCTCACAGTCATTGATGGTGAATAACAGTTTTTAGGGATTTCTTTGACCTCAAAGGACCGATAACCAAAGATATAGGATACTAAAGAAAATGGCTCATGGTCCTAGTAATGGATAGAGAGGAAAGAGACATCGTGGATATTACATGTGCCGTTTAGCAGACGTTTTTATCCAAGCGACTCAGTCATGGGTGCATACATTTTATGTTACAAGCGCCATGCTCTACCATCTGAGCTACAAAGGACCATAGTACGTCTAAACCAAACAGTTCCTGTGTGTGTGTGGACTTAATTAACTTTATAGACTTTAAAAAATGTTTAAACCTATTTTACACAGGCATAACCCTATACACAACTGTTAGCTGATCGCTAGACAATCATCAGTGATCAATTTGACCAACTTCCTTAAAAACAACCCGGCCCTCGCATCCAACAACCACGGATTATACAGAGATCCAGAGGCGACTACCTGGGATACCACACCTGTTGTTGTCTGTTCTCCTCCTGTTTACCTGTTGTTGCCTGTTCTCCTCCTGTTTACCTGTTGTTGTCTGTTCTCCTCCTGTTTACCTGTTGTTGTCTGTTCTCCACCTGTTTACCTGTTGTTGTCTGCTCTCCACCTGTTTACCTGTTGTTGTCTGTTCTCCTCCTGTTTACCTGTTGTTGTCTTTTGTCTGTTGTCTGTTCTCCTCCTGTTTACCTGTTGTTGTCTGTTCTCCACCAGTTTACCTGTTGTTGTCTGTTCTCCACCTGTTTACCTGTTGTTGTCTGTTCTCCTCCTGTTTACCTGCTGTTGTCTCTTCTCCACCTGTTTACCTGTTGTTGTCTGTTCTCCTCCTGTTTACCTGTTGTTGTCTGTTCTCCACCATTTTACCTGTTGTTGTCTGTTCTCCTCCTGTTTACCTGTTGTTGTCTGTTCTCCTCCTGTTTACCTGTTGTTGTCTTTTCTCCTCCTGTTTACCTGTTGTTGTCTGTTCTCCACCAGTTTACCTGTTGTTGTCTATTCTCCACCTGTTTACCTGTTGTTGTCTGCTCTCCACCTGTTTACCTGTTGTTGTCTGTTCTCCTCCTGTTTACCTGTTGTTGTCTGTTGTCTGTTGTCTGTTCTCCTCCTGTTTACCTGTTGTTGTCTGTTCTCCTCCTGTTTACCTGTTGTTGTCTGTTCTCCTCCTGTTTACCTGTTGTTGTCTCTTCTCCACCATTTTACCTGTTGTTGTCTGTTCTCCTCCTGTTTACCTGTTGTTGTCTGTTCTCCACCAGTTTACCTGTTGTTGTCTGTTCTCCACCTGTTTACCTGTTGTTGTCTCTTCGCCACCTGTTTACCTGTTGTTGTCTGCTCTCCACCTGTTTACCTGTTGTTGTCTGTTCTCCTCCTGTTTACCTGTTGTTGTCTTTTCTCCTCCTGTTTACCTGTTGTTGTCTGTTCTCCACCAGTTTACCTGTTGTTGTCTGTTCTCCACCAGTTTACCTGTTGTTGTCTGTTCTCCACCTGTTTACCTGTTGTTGTCTGTTCTCCTCCTGTTTACCTGTTGTTGTCTGTTGTCTGTTCTCCTCCTGTTTACCTGTTGTTGTCTGTTCTCCACCAGTTTACCTGTTGTTGTCTGTTCTCCACCTGTTTACCTGTTGTTGTCTCTTCTCCACCTGTTTATCTGTTGTTGTCTGCTCTCCACCTGTTTACCTGTTGCTGTCTGTTTTCCTCCTGTTTACCTGTTGTTGTCTGTTGTCTGCTCTCCACCTGTTTACCTGTAGTTGTCTGTTTTCCTCCTGTTTACCTGTTGTTGTCTGTTCTCCACCTGTTTATCTGTTGTTGTCTGCTCTCCGCCTGTTTACCTGTTGTTGTCTGCTCTCTGCCTGTTTACCTGTTGTTGTCTGCTCTCTGCCTGTTTACCTGTTGTTGTCTGCTCTCTGCCTGTTTACCTGTTGTTGTCTGCTCGCCACCTGTTTACCTGTTGTTGTCTGTTCTCCTCCTGTTTACCTGTTGTTGTCTGTTCTCCTCCTGTTTACCTGTTGTTGTCTGTTCTCCTCCTGTTTACCTGTTGTTGTCTGTTCTCCTCCTGTTTACCTGTTGTTGTCTGTTGTCTGTTCTCCTCCTGTTTACCTGTTGTTCTCTGTTCTCCTCCTGTTTACCTGCTGTTGTCTGTTTTCCACCTGTTTATCTGTTGTTGTCTGCTCTCTGCCTGTTTACCTGTTGTTGTCTGCTCTCCACCTGTTTTCCTGCTGATTTTGGAGCTGGGGGAAAGGTCTCGGCTTCCGGGGGTGTAGCCGCGGCATGCCAGTGCATCCGGCTTAACCTCCTTGGGTACCGGTCGGTGTTGTGGAAGCGAAGTGGCCTTACTGAACCTGTCCCTGGTTCTCTTCAGGATTGGCGGAGAGGTTTGGGGCAATTTCCAAGACTCCAGGAAGACGTCCCGGGGCAGGCAGAGCTGATTTTAAGAACTGAGCATTGCCTAGCGGGCTTCAGCTCACAATGGCACCAGTGGACCAGTCACTCGAGGGATTGAGTCCCTGGTGCCAAAATAATCCCAATACCACAGGAACCTGCGGAGACTCAATTACCTTGAATTGGATCATCTCACTGTAGTTCACTTTACTTCCTCCGATAATCCGTGCAGGAATGTGTCAAACAGCGCTTCCGGGTTCCAGGCATCCTCCTCTGCTACAGTGTGGAAATCCTGCATAGTCTGCCACACTGAGGGAGTCCTTCCAAAGCCGGAGTAACTTCAGGGCAGCCTCTCTCCTGGACACTGAAGCCTCAAAATGTTCTCACCTCCGCCATGAATACCTCCAGACTAAGGCAGACGGTAGATTGTTGCTCCCACACCGCCTTGGCCCAGGCGAGTGCCCTCCTGGACATCAACATAATAATGTACGCTATCCGCGAGCGGTCCAAGGGGAATAAAGAAGGCTGCAGCTCAAAAACGAGGGATCACTGGAAGAGAAATGCCCGGGGTGACAGCGCTGCTACCATCCGGGTTACTGAGGGCTGGGAGGTTACCGTTGTGGTAGGCTGCCCACGGAATTGCTCCCGGAATGCATCCAATGCTAGGTCGTGACGTTCAGCCACATCCTGGATCCCTTCCTTCATGCCACGAAGCAACTCCTTGTGCCTACCAAAGGAGGCTCCTTGGGAGGAGATGGTGTTGCGGAGCTGGTTCAAGTCTGCAGGGTCAGTCATGGCCAGTTCGTACTATCACGCTTCAGGTAAGACCCAAATGCAGAATGTGTTGAAGTAACAATGTTTATTACAGCAACAGGGGCAGGCAAACGACAGGTCAAGGCAGGCAGAGTGGTCAGGCAGGCTGACTCAGAGTCTTGACAGGCAAGGGTCAAAATCAGGAGGGTGGGAAAAGCAGGAGCAGAGACAAAACGCTGGTTGACTTGACAAACAAGTAGTGCACTATATAGGGAATAGGGTGCCACAGGGCTCTGGTCTAATGTTGTGCACTATATAGGGAATAGGGTGCCACAGGGCTCTGGTCTAATGTTGTGCACTATATAGGGAATAGGGTGCCACAGGGCTCTGGTCTAATGTTGTGCACTATATAGGGAATAGGGTGCCACAGGGCTCTGGTCTAATGTTGTGCACTATATAGGGAATAGGGTGCCACAGGGCTCTGGTCTAATGTTGTGCACTATATAGGGAATAGGGCTCTGGTCTAATGTAGTGCACTATATAGGGAATAGGGCCCTGGTCTAAAGTAGTGCACTATATAGGGAATAGGGCTCTGGTCTAAAGTAGTACACTATATAGGGAATAGGGCTCTGGTCTAATGTAGTGCACTACATAGGGAATAGGGCTCTGGTCTAATGTAGTAGACTATATAGGGAATAGGGCTTTGGTCTAAAGTAGTGCACTATATAGGGAATAGGGCCCTGGTCTAAAGTAGTGCACTATTTAGGGAATAGGGCTCTGGTCTAAAGTAGTGCACTATATAGGGAATAGGGCTCTGGTCTAAAGTAGTGCACTATATAGGGAATAGGGCTCTGGTCTAAAGTAGTGCACTATATAGGGAATAGGGCACTGGTCTAAAGTAGTGCACTATATAGGGAATAGGGCTCTGGTCTAAAGTAGTGCACTATATAGGGAATAGGGCTCTGGTCTAAAGTAGTGCACTATATAGGGAATAGGGCTCTGGTCTAAAGTAGTGCACTATATAGGGAATAGGGCTCTGGTCTAAAGTAGTGCACTACATAGGGAATAGGGTGCCCTTTGGGATGGTTTTTCTCAGGGTTATGTAGTTCCATTACATTGTGTTTCTAGTTCACTTTTTAGCAGCCACATTCTGCAGCAGTAACGTCACTTTTTCCCCCAACACAGTCACACACAGTCACACACAGTCACACACAGTCACACACACTAATTCATCTCAGACAAATTCTTTTTTTAATATCGTACCTCCATACAGACTATACCGCAGCCAAATAAGTCTGGACGGGTTGAGATGGAGCATATAATTCACCATATCCCAGTCTGGAATAGGGATTAACACCAGTACACTTCACAATTCTCCCCAAAAATTAATTGACAAGTCCTGGGAAATTACAACATTTTCCGCCAATGTGACACTCTACAATATACACAACAAGCACAGCAGCAGATTGTCAAAAAATAAAAAAGCACATTATCTGTTGTCGCATGGAAGCCTTTAGCCTAGCATATTTACTTCACACAAAGTTGTGAATCAATATATAGCACACACCGGTGCAATGTATGCTGCTGTATTCGAATAATAATAATAAGGCAGAACAGTTGAAACTGGAGCAGCAGCACGGTCAGGTGGACTGGGGACAGCAAGGAGTCATCATGTCAGGTAGTCCTGGGGCATGGTCCTAGGGCTCAGGTCCTCCGAGAGAGAGAAAGAAAGAGAGAATTAGAGAGAGCATATGTGGGGTGGCCAGTCCTCTTCTGGCTGTGCCGGGTGGAGATTATAACAGAACACGGCCAAGATGTTCAAATGTTCATAAATGACCAGCATGGTCGAATAATAATAAGGCAGAACAGTTGAAACTGGAGCAGCAGCACAGCCAGGTGGACTGGGGACAGCAAGGAGTCATCATGTCAGGTAGTCCTGGGGCATGGTCCTAGGGCTCAGGGCCTCCGAGAGAGAGAAAGAAAGAGAGAAGGAGAGAATTAGAGAACGCACACTTAGATTCACACAGGACACCGAATAGGACAGGAGAAGTTCTCCAGATATAACAAACTGACCCTAGCCCCCCGACACATAAACTACTGCAGCATAAATACTGGAGGCTGAGACAGGAGGGGTCAGGAGACACTGTGGCCCCATCCGAGGACACCCCCGGACAGGGCCAAACAGGAAGGATATAACCCCACCCACTTTGCCAAAGCACAGCCCCCACACCACTAGAGGGATATCTTCAACCACCAACCTACCATCCTGAGACAAGGCTGAGTATAGCCCACAAAGATCTCCGCCGTGGCACAACCCAAGGGGGGGCACCAACCCAGACAGGATGACCACATCAGTGAATCAACCCACTCAGGTGACGCACCCCTTCCAGGGACGGCATGAGAGAGCCCCAGTAAGCCAGTGACTCAGCCCCTGTAATAGGGTTAGAGGCAGAGAATCCCAGTGGAAAGAGGGGAACCGGCCAGGCAGAGACAGCAAGGGCGGTTCGTTGCTCCAGAGCCTTTCCGTTCACCATCCCACTCCTGGGCCAGACTACACTCAATCATATGACCCACTGAAGAGATGAGTCTTCAGTAAAGACTTAAAGGTTGAGACCGAGTTTGCGTCTCTGACATGGGTAGGCAGACCGTTCCATAAAAATGGAGCTCTATAGGAGAAAGCCCTGCCTCCAGCTGTTTGCTTAGAAATTCTAGAGACAATTAGGAGGCCTGCGTCTTGTGACCGTAGCGTACGTGTAGGTATGTACGGCAGGACCAAATCAGAGAGATAGGTAGGAGCAAGCCCATGTAATGCTTTGTAGGTTAGCAGTAAAACCTTGAAATCAGCCCTTGCTTTGACAGGAAGCCAGTGTAGAGAGGCTAGCACTGGAGTAATATGATCAAATTTTTGGGTTCTAGTCAGGATTCTTGCAGCCGTATTTAGCACTAACTTAAGTTTATTTAGTGCTTTATCCGGGTAGCCGGAAAGTAGAGCATTGCAGTAGTCTAACCTAGAAGTGACAAAAGCATGGATTAATTTTTCTGCATCATTTTTGGACAGAAAGTTTCTGATTTTTGCAATGTTACATAGATGGAAAAAAGCTGTCCTTGAAATGGTCTTGATATGTTCTTCAAAAGAGAGATCAGGGTCCAGAGTAACGCCGAGGTCCTTCACAGCTTTATTTGAGACGACTGCACAACCATTAAGATTAATTGTCAGATTCAACAGAAGATCTCTTTGTTTCTTGGGACCTAGAACAAGCATCTCTGTTTTGTCCGAGTTTAAAAGTAGAACGTTTCTGCCATCCACTTCCTTATGTCTGAAACACATGCTTCTAGCAAGGGCAATTTTGGGGCTTCACCATGTTTCATTGAAATGTACAGCTGTGTGTCATCCGCATAGCAGTGAAAGTTAACATTATGTTTTCGAATAACATCCCCAAGAGGTCAAATATATAGTGAAAACAATAGTGGTCCTAAAACGGAACCTTGAGGAACACCGCAATTTACAGTTGATTTGTTAGAGGACAAACCATTCACAGAGACAAACTGATATCTTTCCGACAGATAAGATCTAAACCAGGCCAGAACTTCTCCGTGTAGACCAATTTGGGTTTCCAATCTCCAAAAGAATGTGGTGATCGATGGTATCAAAAGCAGCACTAAGGTCTAGGAGCACGAGGATAGATGCAGAGCCTCGGTCCGATGCCATTAAAATGTAATTTACCTTCTTCACAAGTGTCGTCTCAGTGCTATGATGGGGTCTAAAACCAGACTGAATCATTTCGTATACATTGTTTGTCTTCAGGAAGGCAGTGAGTTGCTGCGCAACAGCCTTTTCTAAAATTTTTGAGAGGAATGGAAGATTCGATATAGGCCGATAGTTTTTTATATTATCTGGGTCAAGGTTTGTCTTTTTCAAGAGAGGCTTTATTACTGCCACTTTTAGTGAGTTTGGTACACATCCGGTGGATAGAGAGCCGTTTATTATGTTCAACATAGGAGGGCCAAGCACAGGAAGCAGCTCTTTCAGTAGTTTAGTTGGAATAGGGTCCAGTATGCAGCTTGAAGGTTTAGAGGCCATGATTATTTTCATCATTGTGTCAAGAGATATAGTACTAAAACACTTGAGCGTCTCTCTATCCTAGGTCCTGGCAGAGTTGTCCAGACTCAGGACAACTGAGCTTTGAAGGAATACGCAGATTTAAAGAGGAGTCCGTAATTTGCTTTCTAATAATCATAATCTTTTCCTCAAAGAAGTTCATGAATTTATCACTGCTAAAGTGAAAGTCATCCTCTCTTGGGGAATGCTGCTTTTTAGTTAGCTTTGAGACAGTATCAAAAAGGAATTTTGGATTGTTCTTATTTTCCTCAATTAAATTAGAAAAATAGGATGATCGAGCAGCAGTAAGGGCTCTTCGGTACTGCACCATTTTTCTGGAAGCTTGCTTCAGAGCTCGGGTATTTTCTGTGTACCAGGGAGCTAGTTTCTTATGAGAAATGTTTTTAGTTTTTAGGGGTGCAACTGCATCTAGGGTATTGCGCAAGGTTAAATTGAGTTCCTCAGTTAGGTGGTTAACTGATTTTTGTCCTCTGGCGTCCTTGGGTATCTGAAAGGAATCTGAAAGGACATCAAGGAATCTTTGTGTTGTCTGTGAATTTATAGCACAACTTTTGATGTTCCTTGGTTGGGGTCTGAGCACATAATTTGTTGCAATTGCAAACGTAATAACATGGTGGTCCGATAGTCCAGGATTATGAGGAAAAACATTAAGATCCACAACATTTATTCCATGGGACAAAACTAGGTCCAGCGTATGACTGTGACAGTGAGTGGGTCCAGAGACATGTTGGACAAAACCCACTGAGTCGATGATGGCTCCGAAAGCCTTTTGGAGTGGGTCTGTGGACTTTTCCATGTGAATATTAAAGTCACCAAAGATTAGAATATTATCTGCTATGACTACAAGGTCTGATAGGAATTCAGGGAACTCAGTGAGGAACGCTGTATATGGCCCAAGAGGCCTGTAAACAGTAGCTATAAAAAGTGATTGAGTAGGCTGCATAGATTTCATGACTAGAAGCTCAAAAGACAAAAACGTCATTTTTTGTTTTGTAAATTGAAATTTGCTATCGTAAATGTTAGCAACACCTCCGCCTTTGCGGGATGCACGGGGGATATGGTCACTAGTGTAGCCAGGAGGTGAGGCCTCATTTAACACAGTAAATTCATCAGGCTTAAGCCATGTTTCAGTCAGGCCAATCACATTAAGATTATGATCAGTGATTAGTTCATTGACTATAATTGCCTTTGAAGTAAGGGATCTAACATTAAGTAGCCCTATTTTGAGATGTGAGGTATCATGATCTCTTTCAATAATGACAGGAATGGAGGTGGTCTTTATCCTAGTGAGATTGCTATGGCGAACACCGCCATGTTTAGTTTTGCCCAACCCAGGTCGAGGCACAGACACGGTCTCAATGGTGATAGCTGAGCTGACTACACTGACTGTGCTAGTGGCAGACTCCACCATGCTGGCAGGCTGGCTAACAGCCTGCTACCTGGCCTGCACCCTATTTCATTGTGGAGCTAGAGGAGTGTCTATGTTGGTAGATAAGATGAGAGCACCCCTCCAGCTAGGATGGAGTCCGTCACTCCTCAGCAGGTCAGGCTTGGTCCTGTTTGTGGGTGAGTCCCAGAAAGAGGGCCAATTATCTACAAATTCTATCTTTTGGGAGGGGCAGAAAACAGTTTTCAACCAGCAATTGAGTTGTGAGACTCTGCTGTAGAGCTCATCACTCCCCCTAACTGGGAGGGGGCCAGAGACAATTACTCGATGCCGACACATCTTTCTAGCTGATTTACACGCAGAAGCTATGTTATGCTTGGTGATCTCTGACTGTTTCATCCTAACATCATTGGTGCTGACGTGGATAACAATATCTCTATACTCTCTACACTCGCCAGTTTTAGCTTGAGCCAGCACCATCTTCAGATTAGCCTTAACGTCGGTAGCCCTGCCACCTGGTAAACAGTGTATGATCGCTGGATGACTCGTTTTAAGTCTAATACTGCGGGTAATGGAGTCGCCAATGACTAGAGTTTTCAATTTGTCAGAGCTAATGGTGGGAAGCTTCGGCGTCTCAGACCCCGTAACGGGAGGAGTAGAGACCAGAGAAGACTCGGCCTCTGACTCCGACTCGCTGCTTAATGGGGAAAACCGGTTGAAAGTTTCTGTCGGCTGAATGAGCGACACCGGTTGAGCGTTCCTACAGCATTTCCTTCCAGAAACCGTGAGAAAGTTGTCCGGCTGCGGGGACTGTTGCCAGGGGATTTATACTACTATCTGTACTTATTTGTGGCACAGACGCTGTTTCATCCTTTCCTACACTGAAATTACCCTTGCCTAACGATTGCGTCTGAAGCTGGGCTTGTAGCACAGCTATCCTCGCCGTAAGGCGAGTACAGCGACTGCAATCAGAAGGCATCATGTTAATGTTACTACTTAGCTTTGGCTGTTGGAGGTCCGGACGAATCGTGTCCAGATAAAGCACAAAGGACTGGCTCGACACTGTTCTGTTCAAGTGAGCACAACAAGGTGAGTCCAATGTCTTGTATGCTGCTGCATAAATTATGTATTATACCAAGGAGCTATGTATACTGTAGCTAAGAAAGTAATACTAAGTGTCTGTTGTGTAGTAAGCTGTTAGTAGCCCATGTGCCTCACCCTGGTGGTGTAACCTTTATTTAACAGGGCAAGTCAGTTAAGAACAAATTCTTATTTATAAGAATCACGGCCGGATGTGATACAGCCTGGATTCAAACCAGGGACTGTAGTGACGTCTCTTTCACTGAGATGCAGTGCCTTAGACTGCCGCGCCGCTCGGGAGCCCAAGGCCTGTTATCCGCTCGTCTTCCCCTTATGTTCCTACAGCTCAACTGTCAGTGGAAACCACATGTGGGGTCGGCCAAATTAGCTGTTTTTTAAAGGCAGTAAATGAGGCTCAATGAACCGTTTGCTGCCAGACAAGGCTCCGCTGATAGCCAGGTTGCCATTATATTGTTATATATGTATTGTTTAGTGTTGTTTCGTGGCTTTACTGGCATGCATACATGTTTTTGTTGCCTCACCAAGATTTACATGCTAAAATCGCCACTGAATTAGAACTATTGATAATTTGTCTAATCCAAATGTAGAATCACAGTCCTTGATGCTTCACGTTGGTGCTATCACTTTAAGATCCTCTACTTAGCACACACTGATACTGGCAGAATGTAGGTTTACATTGGCACACAGTATATTCCTCTTATATTTCTAGCATTAACTTTTTCATCACTGTCCCCATTTGTGGTAATGACAGATCAGTATCTCAATGTAAATTACTATAGACTTTAGCAGTGTGCAGACCTCCACAATCAACCTGACACCCCAAATAAACCATTTTGGACCAGCCTAAATCAATTACGGCACGGTTGATGACCCCTCTCCCTCCCGGCACTCATTCTTCTGCCGTTTCTTAATTTTCTTCTTCAGATAGCTTTACATTTCATCCTTCCAATGGCACATGTTCAAAGTGGATTGACCCTTGACAATGTCCTGATTTCTCTGAGCAGCCACTGTCCTTTACGGTCCATTATGTCTTGTCCATTTTCCTACCAGCAGCATGAGAGAAGTTTGGCCTGGGTCTCTCTCCATACTCACTCCACGTGGACTCATGTCACACTCCTGAGAGAAAAGGCAGTTGATAGAGTCTACTGTGAACAGGTTGCTGGCTCGGACTCAGGTTTCAGGAGGTGAAGGACCATAGTGAAAGATATTGTCGCCATTACTTCAGCCGGTAAGAGGGGTTGACGTCCTGACCGTCCAGCAGACCCTATCTGGTGACTTCCTGACCGTCCAGCAGACCCAATCTGGTGACGTCCTGACCGTCGAGCAGACCCAATCTGGTGACGTCCTGACCGTCTAGCAGACCCAATCTGGTGACGTCCTGACCATCCAGCTCTCTCCCTCTTTCCTTCTCGTGGTCCGAATCACACATATGACTATTGCTAAATGATCAACTTCTACCTAATCATTAGTGTTTCCGTAGCCCATTTAAATCACACCCAATGTCTCCAGTCTTTCTAGTAAGGGTGATCAGGCCTCACCAGAAAGTCAGAACAGAGGTCAGTCAACCATATTAAGTGAGGGTTTCGTTCGCTTTTCTTTCCCTGCACCTCAGACATTATTTACAGATATTTTAAATATTCCAAACATTTTGTGCACCAGGATTACATTGGGTTTTTCAGTAAATGTCTTATCAAGAGAATGTACATGTGTGCCAACAAAACTGACAATAGATACTTCAGAAATTTTCATTTTTGAGTCTTTCAAGGTTCATACTTTCTAACCTGTGGAAAAACCCACTAAAACCAAAATTAAAAGACCCCACAAAATAAATCAAACAAATTATTAATATCACAGGTGGGTTGTGTGTGGATGCTAAAAACAAACAAAAAATTGCGAGGCCGTAGTTATTTTTGGAGCTCCCTTAAGAGCCGGATTCGGATCCCTTTGAACTAACTGTTCCCCCAAGGCACCTGTCTCGGAAGCATTTCAAAGGGAGAGATGCAGAATAATTGGTAAACTTGTCAGAAAACTTGGTAGTGGACATTCCATAAATCCTGGAAGAAAGAAAATAAAAAATCTTAATCCGTGCTACAAATTCTTAATATTAATCAGGTTTATTGCATCTTGGGCAGGATGTCTTAATTAAAACCATGAGTATACAGAATTATACTTCAGACACACTTCTGATGATACAGTTTCCCGTTAAGCAGAATATGTACTCTCTAAAGTCAACAACCCCAGCGACCCTCTCTTAAAATCCTATCATTTTGGCCTGTTGCACTGACACAGTTCTGTACTAACTGACATCAACTAGTCAAAATATGAAACCTGTTTAGCAACTCTGCTAGGACCTTCAAAATGTTGGTGCTTATCAGCTCAATATTCGGTACTAAAAACATTTACTTGAATCTACAGTTCCTCTTAATGGAGTCTGTCCTTGTGGCTTTAGGGGTTCTTCAATCTGAATACACTAAATGTTCCTTTTTTTTCATTTGGATCATCTCTTAAGTTCTGTTTGCATTATGGACTCTCACGTGGAATATCGTCGTGGTCAACACAACTATCACTGCTTTGTTCTCTCTGTCGTGTTATTCTGTCGGCCTGCATGCTTAGCACGGGCAGCACCTGGAGAACCTCTGCCTGCATGCTGAGCACGGGCAGCACCTGGAGAACCTCTGCTCAACATTGATGCTAGTAACCACTGACAAGATACTGGAACTGATCATGGTTTTGGTGGTTTTGCATAAGTAGAATATCTTTATAAACCAAGATGAAAGCTCTTTCTGAATCATGGCTTCAAAAGAGCAATCTTCAGCCAATGACAAAGGTTAGCTATCACCCTCACTCTATTCAAAAAATGTATTCACATTAAGGGAAGGCTGTTTCGACTCGTACAATGAGTTTACTAGAGGCATTCTTCTTATGGATTTCTACAGATTTTTAGGATTGGGGAATACACTTCGTATTCATTTCTCTTTAATCATTGCATGATCTCACGATTTTACGATTTTATTATGGACACTCACATGTTCACTGTGTTCCCAAACTATGTAGATACTTAATGTAGACTACAGATGATTAGGTTGTTATAGTAGATATTTAATGTAGACAATATATGATTAGTTTGCTATAGGAGATACTTAATGTAGACTACAGATTATTATTCTAATCAGTGTTCTATTCTAATGGAGCTGGAGGAGATGGATTCATCAATAAGTGCATTGATGATGTCCCCACGGTGACGATACGAACATACCCCAACCAGAAGCCATGGATTACAGGCATCATCCGCACAGAGCTAAAGGGTAGAGCTGCCATTTTCAAGGAGTGGGATCTCACCGGGAAGCTTATAATAAATCCCGCTATGCCCTCCAATAAGGCAAAGTATCAATACAGGACTAAGATTGAATCATACTACACTGGCTCCGACGCTCGTTGGATGTGGCAGGGCCTGCAAACTACTACAGGCTACAAAGGGAAGCAAAGACGCAAGCTGCCCAGTGACACAAGCCTACCAGAGTTAAATTACTTCAATGCTCACTTCAAGGGAAGCAACACTGAAGCATGCATGAGCGCATCAGCTGTTCTGGACAACTGTGAGATCACGCTCTCCATAGCCGATGTGAGTCAACATTCACAAGGCGGATTACCAGGACGTGTACTCTGAGCATGCTCTGACCAACTGGTAAGTGTCTTCACTGACATTTTCAACCTGTCTGAGTCTGTAATACCAACATGTTTCAAGCAGACCACCATAGTCCCTGTGCTCAAGAACACCAAGGTAACCTACCTAAATGATTACAGACCCGTAGCACTCATGTCTAAAGCAATGAAGTGCTTTGAAAGGTTAGTCATGGCTCACATCACAACACCATTATTCCAGAGTTCCTAGACCCACTCCAATTTGCACACCGCCCCAAACGATCCACAGATGATGCAGTCTCTATTGCACTCCAAACTGCCCTTTCCCACCTTGACAAAAGGAACACCCACGTGAGAATGCTATTCATTGACTACAGTTCAGCGTTCAACACCATAGTGGCCTCAAAGCTCATCACTAAGCTAAGAACCCTGGGACTAAACACCTCCCTCTGTAACTGGATCCTGGACTTCCTGACAGGCCACCCCCAGGTGGCGAGGGTAGGTAATAACATCCGCCACACTGATCCTCAACAAAGGGGCCCCTCAGGGGTGCGTGCTCAGTACCTTCCTGTTCACTCATGACTGCATGGCCAGGCACGACTCCAGCACCATCATTTAAGTTTGCAGATGACACAACAGTGATTGGCCTGATCACCGACAATGACGGTCAGAGACCTGGTCGTGTGGTGCCAGGACAACAACCTCTCCCTCAACGTGATCAAGACAAAGGAGATGATTGTAGACTACAGGAAAAGGAGGACCGAGCATGACCCCATTCTCATCGACGGGGCTGTAGTGGAGCAGGTTGAGAGCTTCAAGTTCCTTGGCGTCCACATCACCAACAAACAAGCACACTAAGACAGTTGTGAGAAAGGCACGACAAAACCTATTCCCCCTCAGGAGACTGAAAAGATTTGTCATGGGTCCTCAGATCCTCAAAAGGTTTTACAGCTGCACCATCAAGAGCATCCGAACCCGTTGCATCCCTGCCTGGTATGGCAACTGCTCGGCCCCCTCGACTGCAAGGCACTACAGAGGAAGTACGTACGGCTAGGTACATCACCGGGGACTACCTTCCTACCAACCAGGACCTCTATACCAGGCGGTGTCAGAGGAAGGACCGAAAATTTGTCAAAGACTCCAGCCACCATAGTCATAGATTGTTCTCTCTGCTACCACACTGCAAGCGGTACCGGAGCACCAAGTCTAGGTCCAAGAGGTTTCTGAACAGCGCCTTCCCCAAGCCATAAGACTTCTGAACATCTAATCAATTGGCAACCCAGACTATTTGCCTTGCCCCCCCTCCCCTCATTTACGCTGCTGCTACTCTCTTTTAATTAAATATGCATAGTCACTTTAATAACGATACCTATCAGTACCTCAACTAACCGGTGCCCCAGCACATTGACTCTGTACCGGTACCCCCCTGTATATAGCCTCGCTATTGTTACTTTACTGTTGCCTTGGTTTCTTTTATTTATTTATTATATATCCTATTTTGTTTATTAATTACACATATATATATATATACATTATTCATTTTTTAATTGAAACTGCATTGTTGGTTAAGGGCTTGTAAGTAATTTCACTGTAAGGTTGTATTCTTCAGCGCATGTGACAAATAAAGATTTGAT
Organism: Oncorhynchus mykiss; assembly: GCF_057628025.1. NCBI lineage: Eukaryota > Metazoa > Chordata > Actinopteri > Salmoniformes > Salmonidae > Oncorhynchus > Oncorhynchus mykiss. Next base: position 86,967,622 of record NC_143032.1, on the reverse strand, counting down.
TTCAATTACTCCATTCTTAGACACTAACACTAGAATAGAGAGAATTACTCCATACTTACACACTAACACTAGAATAGAGAGAATTACTCCATACTTACAAACTAACACTAGAATAGAGAGAATTACTCAATACTTACACTAACACTAGAATAGAGAGAATTACTCCATACTTGCACACTAACACTAGAATAGAGAGAATTACTCCATACTTGCACACTAACACTTGTAACACTTCTGCAAGCAGGCCTCTCTAATCAACCTGGCCGGGGTATCCTGGAATGACATTGACCTCATCCCGTGAGTAAATGATGCCTGGTAATTCTTTAAAAGTGCCTTCCTCGCCATCTTAATTCAGCATGCCCCATTCAAAACAATGTAGAACTAGGAATACACATAGTCCTTGGTTCACTCCAGACCTGACTGCCCTTGACCAGCACAAAAACATCCTGTGGCGTTCTGCATTAGCATCGAATAGCCCCCGTGATGTGCAACTTTTCAAGGAAGTTAGGAAACAAATATACACAGGCTGTTAGGAAAGCTAAGAATAGCTTTTTCAAACAGAAATTTGCATCCTGTAGTACAAACTCAGAAAAGTTCTGGGACACTGTAAAGTCCATGGAGAATAAGAGCACCTCCTCCCAGCTGCTCACTGCTCTGAGGCTAGGAAACAGTGTTCCCACCGATAAATCCACTATAATTGAGAATTTCAATAAGCATTCTCTACGGTTGGCCATGCTTTTCACCTGGCTACCCCAACCCCGGTCAACTGCCCGGCACCCTCCACAGCAACCCGCCAAAGCCCCCACCATTTCTCCTTCACCCAATTCCAGATAGCTGATGTTCTGAAAGAGCTGCAAAATATGGACCGGGCTAGACAATCTGGACCCTCTCTTTCTAAAATTATCTGCCGAAATTGTTGCAACCCCCTTTTACTAGCCTGTTCAACCTCTTTCTCGCACCGTCTGAAATTCCCAAAGATTGGAAAGCTGCCGCGGTCATCCCCCTCTTCAAAGGGGGGTGACACTCTAGACCCAAACTACTACAGACCTATATCTATCCTGCCCTGTCTTTCTAAGGTCTTCGAAAGCCAAGTTAACAAACAGATCACCGACCATTTCGAATCCCACCATACCTTCTCCGCTATGCAATCTGGTTTCCGAGCTGGTCACGGGTGCACCTCAGCCACGCTCAAGGTCCTAAACGACATAACTGCCATCGATATGAGGCATTACTTTATTCATCGTATTCATCAACCTGGCCAAGGCTTTTGACTCTGTCAATCACCGCATTCTTATTGGCAGACTAGACAGCCTTGGTTTCTCAAATGACTGCCTCGCCTGGTTCACCAACTACTTCTCAGAGAGTTCAGTGTGTCAAATTGGAGGGCATGTTGTCCGGACCTCTGGCAGTCCCTATAGGGGTTCCATCGGGTTCAATTCTTGGGTTGACTCTCTTCTCTGTATACATCAATGATGTCACTCTTGCTGCTGGTGATGTCACTCTTGCTGCTGGTGATTCTCTGATCCACCTCTACACAGACGACACCATCCTGTATACTTCTGGCCCCTCTTTGGACACTGTGTTAACTAACCTCCAGACGAGCTTCAATGCCATACAACTCTCCTTCCGTCGCCTCCAACTGCTCTTAAATGCAAGTAAAACTAAATGCATGCTATTCAATCGATCACTGCCCTCACCTGCTCGCCCGTCCAGCATCACTACTCTGGACAGTTCTGACTTAGAATATGTGGACAACTACAAATACCTAGGTGTCTGGTTAAATTGTAAACTCTCCTTCCAGACTCACATTAAGCATCTCCAATCCAAAATTAAATCTAGAATCGGCTTCCTATATCGCAACAAAGCATCATTCACTCATGCTGCCAAACATACCCTCTTAAAACTGACCATCCTACCGATCCTCGACGTCGGTGATGTCATCTATAAAATAGCCTCCAACACTCTACTCAACAAACTGGATGCAGTCTATCACAGTGCCATCTGTTTTGTCATCAAAGCCCCATACACTACCCACCATTGCGACCTGTGTGCTCTCGTTGGTTGGCCCTCGCTATATACTCGTCGCCAAACCCACTGGCTCCATGTCATCTATAAGTCTTTGCTAGGTTAAGCCCCGCCTTATCTCAGCTCACTGGTCACCATAGCAGCACCCACCCGTAGCATGCACTCCAGCAGGTATATCTCACTGGTCACCCCCAAAACCCCCTCACTAGCTTTAAGCACCAGCTGTCAGAGCAGCTCGCAGATCACTGCACCTGTACATAGCCCATCTGTAAACAGCCCATCTATCTACCTCATACCCATACTGTATTTATCTTGCTCCTTTGCACCCCAGTATCTCTACTTGCACATTCATCTTCTGCACATCTACCATTCCAGTGTTTAATTGATATATTGTAATTACTTCGCCAGCATGGCCTATTTATTGCCTTAACTCCCTTATCTTACCCCATTTGCACTCACTGTATATAGACTTTTTGTTTTATTTTTTCTACTGTATTATTGACTGTATGTTTTGTTTATTCCGTGTGTCACTCTGTATCTGTATGTATGCGTCGAATTGCTATGCTTTATCTTGGCCAGGTTGCAAATGAGAACTTGTTCTTGTTAAGTAAAGGTGAAATAAAAAATAATTAAAAAACACTAGAATAGAGAGAATTAGTCCACACTTACACACTAACACTAGAAAAGATGTAATGGTACATCCTTCATTTGCTTTTGTCTGGCGCCAATGTTGAAAGCCTGACGGGCTGTGGTCAAAAGTAGTGCACTATACAGGGAATGAGCAAACATCTAGAAGAAACCTATAGTCAGAAACGGAATGGTGTTTCCATTCCCCAGGAGGCAGGAGTGATCCTATAATGCCACCCTACTTCCTGTCTAGACGTGTGTAATTTCCTGCTTCAGAGGGCAAACTTGTTTTAAATTCAGAAAGAGAGAGAGAGAGAGAGAGAGAGAGAGAGAGAGAGAGGGAGTGAAGGAGAGACAGAGAGAGTGAAAGTAGAGAGAGACAGAGAGAGAGACAGAGAGAGAGACAGAGAGAGAGAGAGAGAGAGTGAAGGAGAGACAGAGAGAGTGAAGGAGAGACAGAGAGAGAGAGTGAAGGAGAGACAGAGAGAGTGAAAGTAGAGAAAGACAGTAAGAGGGAAAGTAAAGGAGAGAGAGGGAGAGAAAAATAAAGAAAAGTTAGGTTGATTCAGGTAGTCATGGACAACAATGCTAGCTTTTAACTGTGGTTCAGTTGGTCAGTTGGAAAGTGCCCTGGTTAATTGGTGAGTTGGTCAGTTGGTATAGTTGGACGGTGTCCTGATTAGTTGGTCAGTAGGTCAGTTGGAAGGTGCCCTGGTTAGTTGGTCAGTGGGTCAGTTGGAAGGTGTCCTGGTTAGTTGGTCAGTTGGAAGATGCCCTGGTTAGTTGGTCAGTTAGAAGGTGCCCTGGTTAGTTTGTCAGTTGGTCAGTTGGAAGGTGCCCTGGTTAGTTGGTCAGTTGGAAGGTGCCCTGGTTAGTTGGTCAGTTGGTCATTTGGAAGGTGCCCTGGTTAGTTGGTCAGTGGGAAGGTGCCCTGGTCAGTTGGTCAGTTGGAAGGTGCCCTGGTTAGTTGGTCAGTAGGTCAGTTGGAAGATGCCCTGGTTAGTTGGTCAGTGGGTCAGTTGGAAGGTGTCCTGGTTAGTTGGTCAGTTGGAAGGTGCCCTGGTTAGTTGGTCAGTTGGAAGGTGCCCTGGTTAGTTGGTCAGTTGGAAGGTGTCCTGGTTAGTTGGTCAGATGGTCAGTTGGAAGGTGTCCTGGTTAGTTGGTCAGTTGGAAGGTGCCCTGGTTAGTTGGTCAGTTGGAAGGTGCCATGGTTAGTTGGTCAGTTGGAAGGTGCCCTGGTTAGTTGGTCAGTTGGTCATTTGGAAGGTGCCCTGGTTAGTTGGTCAGTTGGTCAGTTGGAAGGTGTCCTGGATAGTTGGTCAGTTGGAAGGTGTCCTGTTTAGTTGGTCAGTTGGAAGGTGCCCTGGTTAGTTGGTCTGTTGGAAGATGCCCTGGTTAGTTGGTCAGTGGGTCAGTTGGAAGGTGCCCTGGTTAGTTGGTCAGTTGGAAGGTGTCCTGGTTAGTTGGTCAGTTGGAAGGTGTCCTGGTTAGTTGGTCAGTTGGAAGGTGCCCTGGTTAGTTGGTCAGTTGGAAGGTGCCCTGGTTAGTTGGTCAGTTGGAAGGTGCCCTGGTTAGTTGGTCAGTTGGTCATTTGGAAGGTGTCCTGGTTAGTTGTTCAGATGGTAAGTTGGAAGGTGCCCTGGTTAGTTGGTCAGTTGGAAGGTGCCCTGGTTAGTTGGTCAGTTGGAAGGTGCCCTGGTTAGTTGGTCAGTTGGAATGTGCCCTGGTTAGTTGGTCAGTTGGTCATTTGGAAGGTGCCCTGGTTAGTTGGTCAGTTGGTCAGTTGGAAGGTGCCCTGGTTAGTTGGTCAGTTGGAAGGTGCCCTGGTTAGTTGGTCAGTTGGAAGGTGCCCTGGTTAGTTGGTCAGTGGGTCAGTTGGAAGGTGTCCTGGTTAGTTGGTCAGTTGGTCAGGTGGAAGGTGTCCTGGTTAGTTGGTCAGTTGGTCAGGTGGAAGGGGCCCTGGTTAGTTGATCAGTTGGAAGGTGCCCTGGTTATTTGGTCAGTTGGAATGGGCCCTGGTTAGTTGATCAGTTGGAAGGTGCCCTGGTTAGTTGGTCTGTTGGAAGGTGTCCTGGTTAGTTTGTCAGTTGGTACAGTTGGACGGTTCCCTGGTTAGTTGGTCGGTAAGTCAGTTAGTAGGTGCCCTGGTTAGTTGGTCAGTTGCAAGGGGCCCTGGTCAGTTTGTGAGTTTGTTAGTTGGAAGGTGTCCTGGTTAGTTGGTGAGTTGGTTAGTTGGAAGGTGTCCTGGATAGTTGGTGAGTTGGTCAGTTGGAAGGTGCCCTGGTTAGTTGGTTAGTTGGTCTATTGGTTAGTTGGAATGTGTCCTGGTCAGTTTGAAGGTGCCCTGGTTAGTTGATAACTTGGTCAGTTGGAAGGTGTCCTAGTTAGTTGGTCAGTTGGAAGGTGTCCTAGTTAGTTCGTCAGTTGGAAGGTGCCCTGGTTAGTTGGTTAGTTGGAAGGTGCCCTGGTTAGTTGGCCAGTTGGTCAGTTGGAAGGTGCCCTGATTTGTTGGTTAGTTGGAAGGTGCCCTGGTTAGTTGGTGAGTTGGTCAGTTGGAAGGGGCCCTGGTTAGTTGATCAGTTGGAAGGTGTCCTGGTTAGTTTGTCAGTTGGTACAGTTGGACGGTTCCCTGGTTAGTTGGTCGGTAAGTCAGTTAGTAGGTGCCCTGGTTAGTTGGTCAGTTGCAAGGGGCCCAGGTCAGTTTGTGATTGGTTAGTTGGAAGGTGTCCTGGATAGTTGGTGAGTTGGTCAGTTGGAAGGTGTCCTGGTAAGTTGGTTCAGTTGGAAGGTGCCCTGGTTAGTTGATCAGTTGGTCAGTTGGAAGATGTCCTGGTTAGTTGGTCTGTTGGAAGGTGTCCTGGTTAGTTTGTGAGTTGGTTAGTTGGAAGGTGTCCTGGTTAGTTGGTGAGTTGGTCAGTTGGAAGGTGCCCTGGGTATTTGGTGAGTTGGTTAGTTGGAAGGTGCCCTGGGTATTTGGTTAGTTGGTCAGTTGGAAGATGTCCTGGTTAGTTGGGCTGTTGGTTCAGTTGGAAGGTGCCCTGGGTATTAGGTGAGTCAGTTAGTTGGAAGGTGCCCTGGGTATTTGGTGAGTTGGTTAGTTGGAAGGTGCCCTGTGTATTTGGTTATTTGGTCAGTTGGAAGGGGCCCTGGTTATTTAGTCAGTTTGTATAGTTGGACCGTGTCCTGGTTAGTTGGTCAGTTGGAAGGTGAACTGGTTAGTTTGTGAGTTGGAAGGTGCCCTGGTTAGTTGGTATTGTTGGACCGTGTCCTGGTTAGTGGGTCAGTTGGTAGAGTTGGAATGTGCCCTGGTTAGTTGGTCAGTTGGAAGGTGCCCTGGTTAGTTGATCAGTTGGAAGGTGCCCTGGTTAGTTGGTCAGTTGGAAGGTGCCCTGGTTAGTTGGTCAGTTGGAAGGTGCCCTGGTTAGTTGATCAGTTGGAAGGTGCCCTGGTTAGTTGATCAGTTGGAAGGTGCCCTGGTTAGTTGTCCAGTTGGAAGGTGCCCTGGTTATTTGGCCAGTTGGAAGGTGCCCTGGTTAGTTGGCCAGTTGGAAGGTGCCCTGGTTAGTTGGTATTGTTGGACCGTGTCCTGGTTAGTTGGTCAGTTGGAAGGTGCCCTGGCCAGTTGATCAGTTGGAAGGTGCCCTGGTTAGTTGGTCAGTTGGAAGGTGTTTTGATTAGTTGGTCATTTGGAAGGTGCCCCGGTTAGTTGGTTAGTTGGACTATTGGTTAGTTGGACTGTGTCCTGGTCAGTTGGAAGGTGCCCTGGTTAGTTGATAACTTGGTCAGTTGGAAGGTGTCCTAGTTAGTTGGTCAGTTGGAAGGTGTCCTAGTTAGTTCGTCAGTTGGAAGGTGCCCTGGTCAGTTGATCAGTTGGAAGGTGCCCTGGTTAGTTGGTCAGTTGGAAGGTGTTTTGATTAGTTGGTCATTTGGAAGGTGCCCCGGTTAGTTGGTTAGTTGGACTATTGGTTAGTTGGACTGTGTCCTGGTCAGTTGGAAGGTGCCCTGGTTAGTTGATAACTTGGTCAGTTGGAAGGTGTCCTAGTTAGTTGGTCAGTTGGAAGGTGTCCTAGTTAGTTCGTCAGTTGGAAGGTGCCCTGGTTAGTTGGTCAGTTGGAAGGTGCCCTGGTTAGTTGGCCAGTTGGTCAGTTGGAAGGTGCCCTGATTTGTTGGTTAGTTGGAAGGTGCCCTGGTTAGTTTGTGAGTTGTTCCGTTGGAAGTTGCCCTGGTTATTTGATCAGTTGGTCCGTTGGAAGGTGTCCTGGTTAGTTGGTCAGTTGGTCTGTTGGTTTAGTTGGAAGGTGCCCTGGTTAGTTGGTCAGTTGGTCACTTGGAAGGTGCCCTGGTTAGTTGGTCAAATCAAATCCAATCAAATCAAATGTATTTATATAGCCCTTCTTACATAAGCTGATATCTCAAAGTGCTGTACAGAAACCCAGCCTAAAACCCCAAACAGCAAGCAATGCAGGTGTAGAAGCACGGTGGCTAGGAAATACTCCCTAGAAAGGCCAAAACCTAGGAAGAAACCTAGAGAGGAACCAGGCTATGTGGGGTGGCCAGTCCTCTTCTGGCTGTGCCGGGTGGAGATTATAACAGAACATGGCCAAGATGTTCAAATGTAGTTGGTGAGTTGGACTGTGTCCTGGTTAGTTGCTCAGTTGGACAGTTGGAAGGTGCCCTGGTTAGTTGGTGAGTTGGACGGTGTCCTGGTTAGTTGGTCAGTAGGTCAGTTGGAAGGTGCCCTCGTTAGTTGGTCAGCTGGAAGGTGTCCTGGTTAGTTGATAAGTTGGTCAGTTGGTACAGTTGGAAGGTGCCCTGGTCAGTAGGTCACATGGAAGGTGTCCTGGTTAGTTGGTACACTTGGTCAGTTGGAAGGTGCCCTGGTTAGTTGGTGAGTTGGGTTATGGTATAGTTGGACCGTGTCCTGGTTAGTTTGTCAGTTGGAAGGTCCCCCGGTTAGTTGGTGAGTTGGTTTATGGTATAGTTGGTCTGTGTCCTGGTTAGTTGGTGAGTTGGTACAGTTTGACGGTGTCCTGGTTAGTTGGTGAGTTGGTACAGTTGGACCGTGTCAAGGTTACTTGGTCAGTTGGAAGGTGCCCTGGTGAGTTGGTTTATGGTATAGTTGGTCCATATCCTGGTTAGTTGGTGAGTTGGTACAGTTGTTCCGTGTCCTGGTTAGTTGGTCAAAATCAAAATCAAATCAAATCAAATCAGTTGTTGAGTTGAGTTGGTCAGTTGGAAGGTGCCCTGGTTAGTTGGTGAGTTGGTTTATGGTATAGTTGGTCCGTGTCCTGGTTAGGTGGTTTATGGTATAGTTGGTCCGTGTCCTAGTTAGTTGGTGAGTTGCTATAGTTGGTCCGTGTCCTGGTTAGTTGGTTTATGGTATAGTTGGTCCGTATCCTAGTTAGTTGGTGAGTTGGTACAGTTGGTCCGTATCCTGGTTCATTGGTACAGTTGGAAGGTGCCCTGGTGATTTGGTTAGTTGGAAGGTGCCCTGGTTATTTGGTTAGTTGGTCAGTTGGAAGACGTCCTGGTTAGATTGTAAGTTGGTCTGTTGGTACAGTTGGAAGGTGTACTGGTTAGTTGGTATTGTTGGACCGTGTCCTGGTCAGTTGGTATAGATGGAAGGTGCCCTGAATAGTTGGTCAGTTGGCAGGTGCCCTGGTTAGTTGGTCAGTTGGAAGTTGTCCTCGTTAGTTGGTCAGTTGGAAGGTGCCCTGGCTATTTGGTCAGTTGGAATGTACCCTGGTTAGTGGGTCAGTTGGAAGGTGCCCTGGTTAGTTGGTAAGTTGGAAGGTGCCCTGGTTAGTTGGTCAGCTGGAAGGTGCCCTGGTTAGTTGGTCAGTTGGAAGGTGCCCTGGTTAGTTGGTCAGTTGGAAGGTGCCCTGGTTAGTTGGTCAGCTGGAAGGTGCCCTGGTTAGTTGGTCAGTTGGAAGGTGCCCTGGTTAGTTGGTCAGTTGGAAGGTGCCCTGGTTAGTTGGTGAGTTGGAAGGTGCCCTGGTTAGGTGGTGAGTTGGTTAGTTGGAAGGTTCCCTGGTTAGTTGGTGAGTTGGTCAGTTGGAAGGTGCCCTGGTTAGTTGGTCAGTTGGAAGGTGCCCTGGTTAGTTGGTCAGTTGGAAGGTGCCCTGGTTAGTTGGTCAGCTGGAAGGTGCCCTGGTTAGTTGGTCAGTTGGAAGGTGCCCTGGTTAGTTGGTCAGTTGGAAGGTGCCCTGGTTAGTTGGTGAGTTGGAAGGTGCCCTGGTTAGGTGGTGAGTTGGTTAGTTGGAAGGTTCCCTGGTTAGTTGGTGAGTTGGTCTGTTGGAAGGTGCACTGGTTAGTTGGTGAGTTGGACTGTTGGTTAGTTGGATGGTGCCCTGGTTAGTTACTGAGTTGGACGGTGCCCCAGTTAGTTGGTCAGTTGGTATAGTTGGACCGTGTCCTGGTTCGTTGGTAGAATTGGAAGGTGCCCTGGTTAGTTGGTCAGTTGGTATAGTTGGACCGTGTCCTGGTTAGTTGGTCAGTTGGTTAGTTGGAAGGTGTCCTGGTTAGTTGGTGAGTTGGAAGGTGCCCTGGTTAGTTGGTCAGTTGTAAGGTGCCCTGGTTAGTTGGTCAGTTGGAAGGTGCCCTGGTTAGTTGGTCAGGTAGTCAGTTGGTATAGTTGGAAGGTGCCCTGGTTAGTTTGTGAGTTGGTTAGTTGGAAGGGGCCCTGGTTAGTTGGTGAGTTGGTTAGTTAGAAGTTGCCCTGGTTAGTTGGTCTGTTGGTACAGTTGAAGGTGCCCTGGTTAGTTGGTCAGTTGATCAATTGGAAGGTGCCCTGGTTAGTTGGTGAGTTGGTTAGTTAGAAGGTGCCCTGGTTAGTTGGTCAGTTGGTACAGTTGAAGGTGCCCTGGTTTGTTGGTCAGTTGGAAGGTGCACGTCCTTGTTAGTTTGTCAGTTGGTCAGTTGGAAGTTGTCTTGGTTAGTTGGTCACTTGGTCAGTAAGAAGGTGTCCTGGTTAGTTGGTTATTTGGAAGGTGCCCTGGTTAGTTGGTCAGTTGGAAGGTGTCCTGGTTAGTTTGACAGTTGGTGAGTTGGAAGGTGTCCTGTGTGGTTGTTCAGTTGGTCAGTTGGAAGTTGTCCTGGTTAGTTTGGCAGTTGGTGAGTTGGAAGGTGTCCTTGGCAGTTGGTCAGTTGGTGCAATTAGAAGGTGTCCTGGTTAGTTTTGCAGGTAGTCAGTTGGTACTTGAAGGTGTCCTAGTTTGCAGGTTATGTTAAACTAGAAGTTGCCGTTCCCGGACAAGTTTCTCCTCTCTGACTCTGTCAGTATTTGGAATGGCTGGACTGGTCTAGGTCCTTTATATGACTCTGGCATCATTTGGTATGGCTGAGCTAGTCTGGGTGTCTTCCTTAGCATCGTTTGGAATGGCTGGACTGGCTATCCTCCCTGGCTCTGGCATAATTTGGTATGGCCTTGCTAAGCCCCTTCCCTGTGAGACAGATAGTGGAGTGCGGGGTTGGCCTGAGAGAGAACAGAGTAGGGTAACTGATAGAGGTGATGCAGTAGGGATCAGTCCTCTGATCCCTGACCTTTGACCCTGTGGGACCCAGTGGGACAACAATAGAGGTAGAATGAGGTCTCTTCAAATTGGGTTGCCTATGATTTGTAAATGGCTTTTAAGCATTATCACTGCCATCTAGTGGCCACACAAGATTTTGAGTCAGGACTCCAGCACTACAGGTGGTGCTGAATAACCAATTTCAACCAAAATAATGAGTAGATTGACCACTTTAAAATGAAGATTGCTGTCACAGAGGCCATTAGGGCACAGAAAATAGACAACACATTAACTACTCCACTGGTTGGGCATATGTCTTATTTTAATGCTGCTGCTGTTGTGCTACTCACAGGGAAAGCTCTAACAGGGAGTGTGTGTGTGTGTGTGTGTGTGTGTGTGTGTGTGTGTGTGTGTGTGTGTGTGTGTGTGTGTGTGTGTGTGTGTGTGTGTGTGTGTGTGTGTGTGTGTTTGTGTGTGTGTGTGACCTCTGATGTCCTAGGAGAGGCACCCTGAGAAGAGAGGGAAATGAGAAGGAAGATGGCTGCCTGTTGCTCAGCAACCAGCTCCTCATGTAACTGTACTAAAACAACAAGATTATAACTGTAAGATATTCATCTACCCTCTGCCATGGTAACGTTGATCTGGATCTATCCACTTACTAAAATTAGACATAAACCAATGAATAACACTCCTACAAACATGTACGCTTCATTGGATAGATAGAATCCAGACCTGTGACTGTGATAAGTATCTGTGACTTTTCAAGCTGTTGTAAACTGAAAAAACAACAATAGTATAGTTTGTATACTGCACTTTAAGATTTTGACTGTGCTTTTATTTAGAATGTGTTCCAGATGGAACCAGATCGTCTGGACTGATTTACTGACTTCATACCAGCGATTAAGTAGCGGCACAAGAAGAGCTACAGCATGTTGGGGTGGAAATTGGTCATGATATGGACCTAAGATGGCCTCTGTGTCTGATAATCCTTCTCTGTCTGCGAAGCCACTCCACACGGCTCCAACAGGCTTCAGTTTCTAGCGTCACATCTGTGTTAAAATTATCAAAGGCCATGGTTCACCACGTCTCATATTTTCCATGACTGCATTCTTCATGTCAGGGGGGGGGGTTGCTTTTTTCTGCTCCCATAACCTCGCTCTCTCTCTCTCTCTCTCTCACTCGCTCTCTCTCTCTCTCTCTCGCTCTCTTTCTCGCTCGCTCTCTCGCTCTCTCGCTCTCTCACACAAATTAGAGCTGCAAATTAAAGCTGCAAGCAGCCATGCCGGGGTTCAAGCTGTGCCACCATCAGGACAAACTGAACCCATCACTCTAGGATGAGCTACCTCAGTACTGTTTACCCCGCTTGGCAAACATCAGAACTCAACATCCAACAAGGCATGCAATATTATGCTTTTGAGGTATTTTGGACCATTTTCAATGACATTGACTACTTTAAACGTCTCATTGTCCAGGACCACTGGACCGATTGGCACCACATTTGGTACGTAGCATCTACCATTTCCCAAACAATATCGCGATCATTCAGTACCAGTCAAAGGTTTGGACACACCTACTCATTCCAGGGGTTTTCTTTATTTTTTATATTTTCTTCATCGTAGAATAATAGTGAAGACATCAAAACTATGAAATACCACTACTTGAACACTGTAAATAAATATCAACACTTACGCACCCGCACCTTCTGTTTCCTGCTGAATATCTGACCGCATCTCTATACTACCAATTTTACATGGTTTGTTTTTATTTACGACACATGTAATGAGTTCTTTTTGTCAAAGTGCCATCTTGAGAGTCTAATCTCCAATTAGCTGCTCAGTGTAGTTACCATTAGTTTCCACTAGATGGCACCCTGGGTTAGATGAAGTCATCACTCTAGCAACTCTAGCAACCGGGCCGGTTGTGTGCGTTCAAAGCAGCTTTATCTTCCAAGCTAGTTTTTCTGGCTACACTTGAAACTGTTTTTATAGTCGACTAGGCAAACTTATAATATTTTTAGAAACCTTGTCTTAGAATTATAAGACACCAAATGTATTCGAATGTGATTAATAATTTCAGTAGGTCAGATTGTTTAGTTTTTAACAGAAGGCGTTATTACATATGGAGCTAACATTATGTCTTGAAAAATAATGACCGCAGACAACTGGAACACTGTGCTTCTACATCTGCATTGCTTGCTGTTTGGGATTTTAGGCTGGGTTTCTGTGTAGCACTTTGTGACATTAGCTGATGTAAAAAGGGCTTTATAAATACATTTGATTGATGTATAGCCATTTTATTTTGTAGTAGAGGCTAGATCCAGTTAACTGGTTTTATTAACGCTCAAACCCTATGTAGATACCATTTGATTCTGGGCCTAATAGAAGAGACCACACACGCAGGGATGACGCGTCGTACACCTCTTCCAAGTCTCCCTTGTGCCTTTCGGGTGAACTGTTGATAAGCAGCTCTGCAAAGACAATACATCCAATAGTTTGATAGCCAAACATTAAATGTGGACTTTAATCCACCATCGAAACAAAATCTCAATGTATTTATGAAGTTAAATGTTGCAGGTTGCGATTCAAACATCTGACGTTTAATCAAAATGTAAGATCGTTACCATCACACCAAACTGTGGTAGTGGTTGAAGTTACCATCACACCAAACTGCGGAGGTGGTTGAAGTTACCATCACACCTAACTGCGGAGGTGGTTGAAGTTATCATCACACCAAACTGAGGTAGTGGTTGAAGTTACCATCACACCAAACTTCGGAGGTGGTTGAAGTTACCATCACACCAAACTGAGGTAGTGGTTGAAGTTTCCATCACACCAAACTGCGGAGGTGGTTGAAGTTTCCATCACACCAAACTGTGGTAGTGGTTGAAGTTACCATCACACCAAACTGCGGAGGTGGTTGAAGTTTCCATCACACCAAACTGCGGAGGTGGTTGAAGTTACCATCACACCAAACTGCGGAGGTGGTTGAAGTTTCCATCACACCAAACTGCGGAGGTGGTTGAAGTTACCATCACGCCAAACTGCGGTAGTGGTTGAAGTTACCATCACGCCAAACTGTGGTAGTGGTTGAAGTTACCATCACACCAAACTGCGGTAGTGGTTTAAGTTACCATCACGCCAAACTGTGGTAGTGGTTGAAGTTACCATCACACCAAACTGTGGTAATGGTTGAAGTTACCATCACGCCAATATGCGGTAGTGGTTGAAGTTACCATCACGCCAAACTGCGGTAGTGGTTGAAGTTACCATAACACCAAACTGTGGTAGTGGTGTCACTACTACGCGGACCCTCTGCCGGCTGATGTGTTACAGGCCATCTACTGTATGTTGCTGTTCCTGCCATGAGAACAAACTTTTCGACCTGATCGGCTGAAGCATGAAATGTTTCTGGAGGTTTACTAGCTCCCTAACTATTTCCTCCCCTGGCGTTCTAAAGCGTTCTAAAGCATTCTAAAGCCTAGTGATTCCCATTTAAACCTCTTCTTCTCCAGAACTGCTCGATCTATGATCGGCTATGATGATGAACTAATTTGGTATTCAGCTTCTATGGATGATCATCTTCAAATGCAATATTTTCCTTCACTCTTGCTCAAACAATACGGCCGCAATAAGCCAATAAGCTTGCATTACATTTTTTCCTGGCAGCTTCATTAAATAGTACCCGCAAAACACCAGTCTCAATGTCAACAGTGAAGAGATGACTCTGGGATGCTGGCCTTCTAGGCAGAGTTCCTCTGTCTAGTGTCAGTGTTCTGTTGCCCATCTTAATCTTTTATTTTTATTGGCCAATCTGAGGTATGGCTTTTTATTTGCAACTCTGCCTAGAAGGCCAGCCTCCCGGAGTCACCTCTTCACTGTTGACGTTGAGACTGGTGTTTTGCGGGTACTGTTTAATGAAGCTGCCAGTTGAGAACTTGTGAGGCGTCTGTTTCTCAAACTAGACACTCTAATGTACTTATCCTCTTCCTCAGTTGTGCACCGGGGCCTCCCACTCCTCTTTCTATTTTGGTTAGAGCCAGTTTGCGCTGTTCTCTGAAGGGAGTAGTACACAGCATTGTACGAGATCTTCAATTTCTTAGACATTTCTTGCATGGAATAGCCTTCATTTCTCAGAACAAGAATAGACCGACAAGTTTCAGAACAAAGTGCTTTGTTTCTGGCCATTTTGAGCCTGTAATTGAACCCACAAATGCTGACGCTCCATATTTTTTTTCACCTTTATTTAACCAGGTAGGCTAGTTGAGAAAGTTATCATTTACAACTGCAACCTGGCCAAGATAAAGCAAAGCGGTGCGCCACAAACAACAACACAGAGTAACACATAACAAACGTACAGTCAATAACACAATAGAAAAATCAATATACAGTGTGTGCAAATGAGGTAAGTTAAGGGAGGTAAGGCAATAAATAGGCCATGGTGGCGAAATAATTACAATATAGCAATGAAACACTGGAGTGAGAGATGTGCAGAAGAGGAATGTGCAAGTAGAGATACTGGGGTGCAAAGGAGCAAAAAATAAATACAAGTATGGGGATGAGGTAGTTGGATGGGCTGTTTACAGATGGGCTATGTACAGGTGCAGTGACCTGTGAGCTGCTCTGCCAGCTAGTGCTTATAGTTAGAGAGGGAGATATGAGTCTCCAGTTTCAAAGATTTTTGCAATTCGTTCCAGTCATTGGCAGCAGAGAACTGTAAGGAAAGGCGGCCAAAGGAGGAATTGGCTTTGGGGGTGACCAGTGAGATATACCTGCTGGAGCGCGTGCTACGGGTGGGTGCTGCTATGGTGACCAGTGAGCTGAGATAAGGTGGGGATTTAACTAACAAAGACTTATAGATGACCTGGAGCCAGTGGGTTTTGCGACGAGGAGGCTGAAGAAATTCGGGTTGTCACCAAAAACATTCACAAACCTTTACAGATGCACAATCGAGAGCATCCTGTCGGGCTGTATCACCGCCTGGTACGGCAACTGCTCCGCCCACAACCGTAAGGCTCTCCAGATGGAAGTGATGGAAGCAAACTACCTGCCCTCCAGGACACCTACACCACCCGATGTCACAGCAAGGCCAAAAAGATCATCAAGGACAACAACCACCCGAACCACTGCCTGTTCGCCCCGCCATCAACCCGCATCAAAGCTGGGACCGAGAGACTGAAAAACAGCTTCTGTCTCAAGACCATCAGACTGTTAAACAGCCATCAATAACGTAGAGTGGCTGCTGACAACATACTGACTCAAATCTCTAGCCAATTTAATAATGGAACAAATGATGTAATATATTTATCACTTCCACTTTATACAATATTTACATACCCTACATTACTCATCTCATATGTATATACTGTAGTCTATAACATCTACTGCATCTTGCCTATCCCGTTCGGCCATCTCTCATTCACATATTTGTATGTACATATTCTTATTCATTCCTTTAGACTTGTGTGTATAAGGTAGTTGTTGTGAAATTGTTAGGTTAGATTACTTGTTAGATATTACTGCATTGTCGAAATATTATTTTATTTTCTTTGATCCGGCGACTGTGTGATCACGCTCTCGACGTGAGTAAACAGGTTAATGTTGACAAGGCCTCTGGGCCAGACGGATTACCAGGAAGGTTGGTCCAGGCATGTGCTGACCATCTGGCAGGTGTCTTCACTGACATTATCAACGTCTCCCTGTCTGAGTCTGTAATACCAACATGTTCAAGCAGACCACAATAGTCCCTGGGCCCAAGAACACAAAGGTAACCTGCCTAAATGACAACAGACCTGTAACACTCACGTCTGTAGCCATGAAGTGCTTTTAATGGCTGATAACGGCTCACATCAACACCATTATCCCAGAAACCCTAGACCCACTCCAATTTGCATACCACCCTAACAGATCCACAGATGATGCCATCTCTATTGCACTCCACACTGCCCTTTCCCACCTGGACAAAAGGAACACTTATGTGAGAATGCTATTCATTGACTTCAGCTCAGCGTTCAACACCATAGTGCCCTCAAAGCTCCTCACTAAGCTAAGGACCCTGGTACTAAACACCTCCCTCTGCAGCTGAATCCTGGACTTCCTGATGGGCCGCCCCCAGGTGGTAAGGGTAGGTAACAACACATATGCCATGCTGATCCTCAACACTGGAGTCCCTCAGGGGTGTGTGCTTAGTCCCTTCCTGTACTCCCTGTTCACCTACGACTGCCCGGCCAGGCATGACTGCAACACCATCATTAAGTTTGCAGACAACACAACAGTGGTAGGCTTGATTACTGATCACTGACAACGATGAGACAGCCTATAGGGAGGAGGTGTGTGTGTCCATCCCCCCCGGCCAAACCCCTCTTTTACGCATCGCTCTGTTTATCATCTAAATTATCATCTAAACTAATCCTACATGTACATATTACCTCAAATAGCCCGACTAACCACCATGTGCCCCCGCACATTGACCGGTACCACCTGTATTTTGCCTCGCTACTATTATTTTTACACTTTTTTTATTTCTTTACTTATCTATTGTTTACCTAATACCTATTTTTTACTTCAAAACTGCACTGTTGGTTAAGGGCTTGTAAGTAAGCATTTCACTGTAAGGTTGTATTTGGCGCAAGTGACAAAAGTTGATTTGATTTGAGGTTTGGATCATTAACGTAGCATGTTAGGATCATTAATGTAGCATGTTAGGATCATTAACGTAGCAGGTTAGGATCATTAACGTAGCATGTTAGGATCATTAATGTAGCAGGTTAGGATCGTTAACGTAGCAGTTTAGGATAATTAACGTAGCAGGTTAGGATAATTAACGTAGCAGTTTAGGATAATTAACGTAGCAGGTTAGGATAATTAACGTAGCAGGTTAGGATCATTAACATAGCAGGTTAGGATCATTAACGTAGCAGGTTAGGATAATTAACGTAGCAGGTTAGGATCGTTAACGTAGCAGATTAGGATAATTAACGTAGCAGGTTAGGATAATTAACGTAGCAGGTTAGGATCGTTAACGTAGCAGGTTAGGATCGTTAACGTAGCAGTTTAGGATAATTAACGTACCAGGTTAGGATAATTAACGTAGCAGGTTAGGATCGTTAACGTAGCAGGTTAGGATCGTTAACGTAGCAGTTTAGGATAATTAACGTAGCAGGTTAGGATAATTAACGTAGCAGGTTAGGATCGTTAACGTAGCATGTTAGGATAATTAACATAGCAGTTTAGGATAATTAACGTAGCAGGTTAGGATAATTAACGTAGCAGGTTAGGATAATTAACGTAGCAGGTTAGGATAATTAACGTAGCAGGTTAGGATCGTTAACGTAGCATGTTAGGATAATTAACGTAGCAGGTTAGGATAATTAACGTAGCAGGTTAGGATCGTTAACGTAGCAGGTTAGGATCATTAATGTAGCAGGTTAGGATCGTTAACGTAGCAGGTTAGGATCATTAATGTAGCAGGTTAGGATAATTAACGTAGCAGGTTAGGATCATTAACGTAGCAGGTTAGGATCGTTAACGTAGCATGTTAGGATAATTAACGTAGCAGGTTAGGATAATTAACGTAGCAGGTTAGGATCGTTAACGTAGCATGTTAGGATAATTAACGTAGCAGTTTAGGATAATTAACGTAGCAGGTTAGGATAATTAACGTAGCAGGTTAGGATCGTTAACGTAGCAGGTTAGGATCATTAATGTAGCAGGTTAGGATCGTTAACGTAGCAGGTTAGGATCATTAACGTAGCAGGTTAGGATCATTAACGTAGCAGGTTAGGATCATTAACGTAGCAGGTTAGGATCGTTAACGTAGCATGTTAGGATAATTAACGTAGCAGGTTAGGATAATTAACGTAGCAGGTTAGGATCGTTAACGTAGCATGTTAGGATAATTAACGTAGCAGTTTAGGATAATTAACGTAGCAGGTTAGGATAATTAACGTAGCAGGTTAGGATAATTAACGTAGCAGGTTAGGATAATTAACGTAGCAGGTTAGGATCGTTAACGTAGCATGTTAGGATAATTAACGTAGCAGGTTAGGATAATTAACGTAGCAGGTTAGGATCGTTAACGTAGCAGGTTAGGATCATTAATGTAGCAGGTTAGGATCGTTAACGTAGCAGGTTAGGATCATTAATGTAGCAGGTTAGGATAATTAACGTAGCAGGTTAGGATCGTTAACGTAGCAGGTTAGGATCGTTAACGTAGCAGGTTAGGATCATTAATGTAGCAGGTTAGGATCGTTAACGTAGCAGGTTAGGATCATTAATGTAGCAGGTTAGGATAATTAACGTAGCAGGTTAGGATCATTAATGTAGCAGGTTAGGATCGTTAACGTAGCAGGTTAGGATCATTAATGTAGCAGGTTAGGATAATTAACGTAGCAGTTTAGGATAATTAACGTAGCAGGTTAGGATCGTTAACGTAGCAGGTTAGGATCATTAACGTAGCAGGTTAGGATCGTTAACGTAGATCTTCATGGGCTATACTCAGCAAACGTTGATTTGATTTGAGGTTAGGATCGTTAACGTAGCAGGTTAGGATCGTTAACGTAGCATGTTAGGATCATTAATGTAGCAGGTTAGGATAATTAACGTAGCAGGTTAGGATCGTTAACATAGCAGTTTAGGATCATTAACGTAGCAGGTTAGGATCGTTAACGTAGATCTTCATGGGCTATACTCAGCAAACGTTGATTTGATTTGAGGTTAGGATCATTAATGTAGCAGGTTAGGATCGTTAACGTAGCAGTTTAGGATCATTAACGTAGCAGGTTAGGATAATTAACGTAGCAGTTTAGGATAATTAACGTAGCAGGTTAGGATAATTAACGTAGCAGGTTAGGATCATTAACATAGCAGGTTAGGATCATTAACGTAGCAGGTTAGGATAATTAACGTAGCAGGTTAGGATCGTTAACGTAGCAGTTTAGGATAATTAACGTAGCAGGTTAGGATAATTAACGTAGCAGGTTAGGATCGTTAACGTAGCAGGTTAGGATCGTTAACGTAGCAGTTTAGGATAATTAACGTACCAGGTTAGGATAATTAACGTAGCAGGTTAGGATCGTTAACGTAGCAGGTTAGGATCGTTAACGTAGCAGTTTAGGATAATTAACGTAGCAGGTTAGGATAATTAACGTAGCAGGTTAGGATCGTTAACGTAGCATGTTAGGATAATTAACATAGCAGTTTAGGATAATTAACGTAGCAGGTTAGGATAATTAACGTAGCAGGTTAGGATAATTAACGTAGCAGGTTAGGATAATTAACGTAGCAGGTTAGGATCGTTAACGTAGCATGTTAGGATAATTAACGTAGCAGGTTAGGATAATTAACGTAGCAGGTTAGGATCGTTAACGTAGCAGGTTAGGATCATTAATGTAGCAGGTTAGGATCGTTAACGTAGCAGGTTAGGATCATTAATGTAGCAGGTTAGGATAATTAACGTAGCAGGTTAGGATCATTAACGTAGCAGGTTAGGATCGTTAACGTAGCATGTTAGGATAATTAACGTAGCAGGTTAGGATAATTAACGTAGCAGGTTAGGATCGTTAACGTAGCATGTTAGGATAATTAACGTAGCATGTTAGGATCATTAATGTAGCAGGTTAGGATAATTAACGTAGCAGGTTAGGATCGTTAACGTAGCAGGTTAGGATCATTAATGTAGCAGGTTAGGATCGTTAACGTAGCAGGTTAGGATCATTAACGTAGCAGGTTAGGATCATTAACGTAGCAGGTTAGGATCACTAACGTAGCAGGTTAGGATCATTAACGTAGCATGTTAGGATAATTAACGTAGCAGGTTAGGATAATTAACGTAGCAGGTTAGGATAATTAACGTAGCAGGTTAGGATCGTTAACGTAGCATGTTAGGATAATTAACGTAGCAGGTTAGGATAATTAACGTAGCAGGTTAGGATCGTTAACGTAGCATGTTAGGATAATTAACGTAGCAGTTTAGGATAATTAACGTAGCAGGTTAGGATAATTAACGTAGCAGGTTAGGATAATTAATGTAGCAGGTTAGGATAATTAACGTAGCAGGTTAGGATCGTTAACGTAGCATGTTAGGATAATTAACGTAGCAGGTTAGGATAATTAACGTAGCAGGTTAGGATCGTTAACGTAGCAGGTTAGGATCATTAATGTAGCAGGTTAGGATCGTTAACGTAGCAGGTTAGGATCATTAATGTAGCAGGTTAGGATAATTAACGTAGCAGGTTAGGATCGTTAACGTAGCAGGTTAGGATCGTTAACGTAGCAGGTTAGGATCATTAATGTAGCAGGTTAGGATCGTTAACGTAGCAGGTTAGGATCATTAATGTAGCAGGTTAGGATAATTAACGTAGCAGGTTAGGATCGTTAATGTAGCAGGTTAGGATCGTTAACGTAGCAGGTTAGGATCATTAATGTAGCAGGTTAGGATCGTTAACGTAGCAGGTTAGGATCATTAATGTAGCAGGTTAGGATAATTAACGTAGCAGTTTAGGATAATTAACGTAGCAGGTTAGGATCGTTAACGTAGCAGGTTAGGATCATTAACGTAGCAGGTTAGGATCATTAATGTAGCAGGTTAGGATCGTTAACGTAGCAGGTTAGGATCATTAATGTAGCAGGTTAGGATAATTAACGTAGCAGTTTAGGATAATTAACGTAGCAGGTTAGGATCGTTCACGTAGCAGGTTAGGATCATTAACGTAGCAGGTTAGGATCGTTAACGTAGATCTTCATGGGCTATACTCAGCAAACGTTGATTTGATTTGAGGTTAGGATCGTTAACGTAGCAGGTTAGGATCGTTAACGTAGCATGTTAGGATCATTAATGTAGCAGGTTAGGATAATTAACGTAGCAGGTTAGGATCGTTAACATAGCAGTTTAGGATCATTAACGTAGCAGGTTAGGATCGTTAACGTAGATCTTCATGGGCTATACTCGGCCTTGTCTCAGGATAGTAAGTTGGTGGTTTAAAGATATCCCTCTAGTGGTGTGGGAGCTGTGCTTTGGCAAAGTGGGTGGGGTTTTATCCTGCCTGTTTGGCCCTGTCTGGGGTATTGTCTGACAGGACCACAGTGTCTCCTGACCCCTCCTGTCTCCGCCTCCAGTATTTATGCTGCAGTAGTTTATGTGTCGGGGGGCTAGGGTCAGTCTGTTATACCTGGAGTATTTCTCCTGTCTTATCCGGTGTCCTGTGTGAATTTAAGTATGCTCCCTCTAATTCTCTTTCTCTCCCTCTCCCTCCCCTCCCGGAGGACCTGAGCCCTAGGACCATGCCTCAGGACTACCTGACCTGGTGACTCCTTGCTGTCCCCAGTCCACCTGGCCGTGCTGATGCTCCAGTTTCAACTGTTCTGCCTGCGGCTATGGAACCCTGACCTGTTCGCCGGACGTGCTACCTGTCCCAGAACCTGCTGTTTTCAACTCTCTCTCCGTACTGCACCTGCTGGCTCTAAATCTGATTACTTGGCTTTGAAAAGCCAACTGACATTTACTGCTGAGGTGCTGACCTGTTGCACCCTCTACAACCACTGTGATTATTATTATTATTTGACCATGCTGGTCATCTATGAACATTTGAACATCTTGGCCATGTTCTGTTATAATCTCCACCCGGCACAGCCAGAAGAGGACTGGCCACCCCTCATAGCCTGGTTCCTCTCTAGGTTTCTTCCTAGGTTTTGGCCTTTCTAGGGAGTTTTTCCTAGCCACCGTGCTTCTACACCTGCATTGCTTGCTGTTTGGGGGTTTAGGCTGGGTTTCTGTACTGCACTTTGTGACCATGGCTGATGTAAAAAGGGCTATATAAATACATTTGATTGTTTTTTGGGATTCAAGACCAAAAAAATACATTAAAAAAAAAGACTGCCGTTCGGGATAGAACCATAAAAAGACGCCGAAAAGACGTGTTTTACATAAATGCAAATAGCCATGTCTAGGCAGTAATAGCCAGGGTCCGGTTTCCCGACAGCAATGGAACTAAAGCTTACAAGTGTTTTAACGTTTCTATAATGACTGAAGAACTCACATGCATTTCCAAAAACATCACTTAGAGAGAACTTTCCATGGGGGTGCGTACATCGACCTTAGGGTTTAACCTGTATGACGTACAAATCACATTATTGTGGGAGCACTATAAGAGTATGAATTAAGGTTGTTTGAGAAGGGTTGAGTCCTAATCGACCTGCATACACATTGTTTGAACTACAGTAGACCAACATACTGTAGTAGGTCAAAGCTGTGTGCCGGAAAACCTTGGTGCTCGTGAATTCTCTTTCTTTTTCGTACTTCAGAACTTAAAATTTTGCATTTATTTTTTAGTAGATGTAAACCATCCCCCCCCCAGGGTTTACGGTGGAGTGAAGGAATGCTCCCCGTCCCCCTCTCTGGTATAGGGTTCCCTTTGTACGGATGCCAAGGGTCTGGAGTCACGTCCCATCTCGGGTGTCTGTGGAAAAGGCCTGAACAAAAGAAATAAGAAGGAACCCAAGCAGCTCTGTGTGTGTGTGTGTATGTGTGTGTGTGTGTGTGTGTGTGTGTGTGTGTGTGTGTGTGTGTGTGTGTGTGTGTGTGTGTGTGTGTAGGTTCGGTTCCTCTCCCTGGCAACGTCTCCTAAAACTCCTTTCCACCCCCTGCTAGTTCCATGGTGTCCACTGGGTTAGGTCTATGATGCTAGCTCCATGGTGTCCACTGGGTTAGGTCTATGATGCTAGCCCCATGGTGCCCTATGTGTTAGGTCTATGATGCTAGCCCCATGGTGGCCTATGTGTTAGGTCTATGATGCTAGCTCCATGGTGTCCACTGTGTTAGGTCTATGATGCTAGCTCCATGGTGTCCACTGTGTTAGGTCTATGGTGCTAGCTCCACAGCGTCCACTGTGTTAGGTCTATGGTACTAGCTCCATGGTGTCCACTGTGTTAGGCCTATGATGCTAGCTCCATGGTATGTGTAATAATGCAGTTGATTACTGTATGCGAGTATGTAATTTAGAGAACACCTGGAAATGACAATATGCAAGTGTTATTTCATAAAAATAGTGTTGAGTCACTTTAAAACGAGTCATACAGACCCTATATTAAATAACAAGGTTCCTGATGACATTCTTCACTACTAATATAGTGCACTAAATACGGAAGGAGTGTGCCATTTAGCAGCCTTAAAGTTGCGATGAGGGTTGGACCTGCATCTGCCTCTCAGCCCCTATCATCATCATCATCTGATCTGAGCAGATACACTTGCCCAACACACACACACACAGACCTACCTACCTCCTCACCAGCCGTCGTCACCAGTAGAGTAATTGCGCTAGCTTACTAGTTAGCTAGCTAGCTTTGCACACTCTTTGCACACATTTTTTACTAGTACTGTGTGTAGTTGTTGGTTGTCACAGAGCGCTGGTGAATTTCTCTGTGGGAACATTACCAATTCTCTCTATGCCTCCCTACCACTCTCCTCTCTTCAGGCTAGGTATATCCTGAAGCAGTGGAGTGGGCTATTATCTATTATAGACAAGGGGGAGTCAGGTTCCTCCCTCCCTCCGGCCCTCAGCTAGTGAGTCACTCCATTTACTCCAATCAATACCAGTGTCTGTGTACAAACTCCACCCTGGCAGAGCCACTCTGTCAAGCTCCATACGGCTGTCTGAGGGATCTTTCCCTGTTTCTGTAGTACCACCCTGGCAGAGCCACTCTGTCAGGCTCCATACGGCTGTCTCAGGGATCTGTCCCTGTTTCTGTAGTACCACCCTGGCAGAGCCACTCTGTCAGGCTCCATACGGCTGTCTCAGGGATCTGTCCCTGTTTCTGTAGTACTGTAACCATCAAGTCACTCCACCCTGGCAGAGCCACTCTGTCATGCTCCAAACAGCTGTCTTCCGGGGCTCAGGTGGTCTGGTGGAGGGAGGGAGGTGTGATGGATGAGGGAGCGCAAACACACCAGACAGGGAGACAGGGAGTTCCATGCGGGCTGCATGGCAGGCAGAGGCAGCTGCTGGTAGGCTAAAGTTACAGGGTGACAAGGTAAAGATACGGCCACAGTTGAAGGAACACAGATGTTAATAATATTCTGGGAAATGTTTTTTCTTGCTTAAACCTGTGATGAAAGAATCAACCACCATTTAGTTTGTGATTCCACCTGTACTCCCTCTGATAGATGGGACCAGCGGTAGCTCCTATGATGACAACACTGCAGAAGTTGCTGTCTGCTTTTTGTTTCAGTCGAGAGGGAGAGGCGCAAATATATCCACAGATACTCTACATTCGCTTATTTCTGAAGTGAGAGTGGCTTATCTTGAGATATGTTGGGGTAGACAGGCAGACAGACAGATGGGCAGACAGGCAGACTATATAGTCTCACGTTTCCATGCTGCCCATACACTCACGTTTCACAGGGAAATATGACAGACATCAATGGGCCAGATCTACTGTGGCATCTCATGGTGTACAACAGGCTCAGAGCCAGATGTTTTTTCAAGGCTCAGACCTCTGATTACACGCCTGCTACTTCTAGGGCACTTTGCTTTAAACTTTCATTCTCCTTCCATTTTACCACAAAATCAAGAATGTATACTTATTTTTCCAAATTTAACAACTGGGGAAAAGATTAAACGTTCAATTAGAAGTTATTAGGGGGGGGGGGGGGGGGAATTATTATGCAATAGATGCGAAATGGCATTCTGAGATAACATCACTAAAGTTAGACACACTTCATACACATACAGTGGGGAAAAAAAGTATTTAGTCAGCCACCGATTGTGCAAGTTCTCCCACTTAAAAAGATGAGAGAGGCCTGTAATTTTCATCATAGGTACACTTCAACTATGACAGACAAAATGAGATTTTTTTTTTTTCCAGAAAATCACATTGTAGGATTTTTAATGAATTTATTTGCGAATTATGGTGGAAAATAAGTATTTGGTCAATAACAAAAGTTTCTCAATACTTTGTTATATACCCTTTATTGGCAATGACAGAGGTCAAACATTTTCTGTAAGTCTTCACAAGGTATTCACACACTGTTGCTGGTATTTTGGCCCATTCCTCCATGCAGATCTCCTCTAGAGCAGTGATGTTTCGGGGCTGTTGCTGGGCAACACGGACTTTCAACTCCCTCCAAAGATTTTCTATGGGGTTGAGATCTGGAGACTGGCTAGGCCACTCCAGGACCTTGAAATGCTTCTTACGAAGCCACTCCTTCGTTGCCCGGGCGGTGTGTTTGGGATCATTGTCATGCTGAAAGACCCAGCCACGTTTCATCTTCAATGCCCTTGCTGATGGAAGGAGGTTTTCACTCAAAATCTCACGATACATGGCCCAATTCATTCTTTCCTTTACACGGATCAGTCGTCCTGGTCCCTTTGCAGAAAAACAGCCCTAAAGCATGATGTTTCCACCCCCATGCTTCACAGTAGATATGGTGTTCTTTGGATGCAACTCAGCATTCTTTGTCCTCCAAACATGACGAGTGGAGTTTTTACCAAAAAGTTATATTTTGGTTTCATCTGACCATATGACATTCTCCCAATCTTCTTCTGGATCATCCAAATGCTCTCTAGCAAACTTCATACAGGCCTGGACATGTACTGGCTTGAGCAGGGGGACACATCTGGCACTGCAGGATTTGAGTCCCTGGCGGCGTAATGTGTTACTGATGGTAGGCTTTGTTACTTTGGTCCCAGCTCTCTGCAGGTCATTCACCTGGCCCCCCCGTGTGGTTCTGGGATTTTTGCTCACCATTCTTGTGATAATTTTGACCCCAAGGAGTGAGAATTGCGTGGAGCCCCAGATCGAGGGAGATTATCTTCCATTTCCTAATAATTTCTCCCACAGTTGATTTCTTCAAACCAAGCTGCTTACCTATTGCAGATTCAGTCTTCCCAGCCTGGTGCAGGTCTTCAATTTTGTTTCTGGTGTCCTTTGACAGCTCTTTAGTGGATAGTGGAGTGTGACTGTTTGAGGTAGTGGACAGGTGTCTTTTATACTGATAACAAGTTCAAACAGGTGCGATTAATACAGGTAATGAGTGGAGGACAGAGGAGCCTCTTAAAGAAGAAGTTATGTCTGTGAGAGCCAGAAATCTTGCTTGTTTGTAGGTGACCATACTTATTTTCCACCATAATTTGCAAATAAATTCATAAAAAAATCCTACAATGTGATTTTCTGGATTTTTAATTTTTTGTCTGTCATAGTTGAATTGTACCTATGATGAAAATTACAGGCCTCTCTCATCTTTTTAAGTGCGAGAACTTGCACAATTGGTGGCTGACTAAATACTTTTTTGTCCCACTGTAAATTAATGTTAGCTAGCAAGCCATCCAACTACCTCACCTCAGCTAACGTTAGCTAGCTAACAACAAGTTAGACATGTCACGTTAACGTTAGCTAGCGAGCTAAAAAAATTAACTATAATTCCAATCCATAGATTAATGTTACTAGCAATACAAACCGATTGTCATAGCAAGCTAAAGTTAACCAAATAACGTTAGGTTCATTGTTAGTTAGCTAGCCAGTTTCTAACGTCAGCTAGCTAGCTAACAGTATGCTTTAGCTTGCAATGAAAGCAACTTTCTGACTAAATTAGAAACTTCTATGAAAATATAGCTAGATTCTTACCCCTTATATCAGACATCCTGTGTTGTTTCCGTTTAGTTTGCACAGCTTGTTTGGCCTGTTTTGTTCCACTGATTTCAAAATGTGTTATGAAATGAGAGAGAGTCAGCATTGTATCGTCATCCAGAAAGTAGTCCATCACAACTTTTTCCCACTAAACCTTTGTCAACAGCGCCTGATAAATTCAGGGCAGCAATGTTCGTGAGATTTTCAGTTCTCCGTGGTTGACATAATATATTTTGAAAAAACTGCGGAAGAAAGGATTATTATGCATTACGAGCAGCTAATTTTATAGATTCAAGATGCAACACTGCAGACCAATCCAAACTCATCTCTAGGCATGTCCAGCCCACTCATTATCTCAGCCAATCATGGCTAGCGGGAAGGTTGCTGACTTTTTCTGTGGCTGAACCAACTAGGCTCGTAATTTAACCATTGTATTTGTATTTACAGATGACATACAAGTTTGATAATAAGGCACATGAAAATTCACATGTTCAAGAAGACAACAACAAAAATCTTTTCACCTTACAAAAGGCTCTCCTGTGAAATCGTGACTTGAGACATACGCCTAGTTTCCTGAATCGGGTCACATATAAAGATTGTAGTAATTATTTATAAAGCTAGAGTTTAAGGTAATGCAACTAAAGTGTAATTTTTGTAGAGTTTAGCTTGTAGACATTTTTTTGTAGTTTGAATTGATTGTAGTAGATAATGTAGTTTTAGTGTAGTTTTTCCCTGTCTGTGTAGTTTATAGTTGCGGAGTGCAGTTGGTGTAGTTTATTGTGTTAAAGAGTACTTTAGGTAGTTGGTGTAGTTTATTGTTTTGGAGTGTAGTTTGTGTAGTTGGTGTAATTTATTGTTTTAGAGTGTACTTTAGGTAGTTGGTGTAGTTTATTGTTTTGGAGTGTAGTTTGTGTAGTTGGTGTAATTTCTTGTTTTAGAGTGTACTTTAGGTAGTTTGTCTAGTTTATTGTTTTAGAGTGTACTTTAGGTAGTTTGTCTAGTTTATTGTTTTGGAGTGTAGTTTGTGTAGTTGGTGTAGTTTATTGTTTTAGAGTGTACTTTAGGTAGTTGGTGTAGTTTATTGTTTTGGAGTGTAGTTTGTGTAGTTGGTGTAGTTTGTTGTTTTAGAGTGTAGTTTAGGTAGTTGGTGTAGTTTGTTGTTTTAGAGTGTAGTTTAGGTAGTTGGTGTAGTTTGTTTTAGTGTAGTTTGTGCAGTTTATATTTTGAGCGTAGTTTGTAATTGGTGTAGTTTAGAGGGTAATTTGTGTATTTTATATTTCTAGAGCAAAGTTTGTTGTAGTTTTCAAATGTAGTTTGTGTATTTGATGTACTTTTAGAGTGTAGTTTATAGCTTTAGAGTACAGTTTGTGTTAATTTATAGTTTTAGAGTGTGGTTTATAGTTTGAGTGTAGTTTACAGTTTTAGATTGTTGTCTGTATAACTGGTGTAGTTTTAGAGTGTAGTTTGTGTTGTTTGGTTTTCCTTGGTCAGCTGTCTTTATCTCTGGGTCTTCCAGTCTGCTTGGCCTTGTGCTCTCCTAACTGCCCCCCCCCCCCCCCCCCTCTAACTGCCCCCCCTCCATTTTTATAAGTAGGGAATGGAATGATTTAGACATTTGGACCTGCATTACGACTGGGGCCAAATCTGGGCCTGTGTCCCAAATGGCAACATATTCCCTACATTGGCCCCTAAGGCCCTGGTCAAAAGTAGTGTGAGTAATAGGGTCCCACATGGAATGCAGTCCTGATGTTTTCATGGTAGGGTGATTTTGGTTGGCATTTAAATGATTAGCCCAAAAATTTGCCCTTCATGAAAAAAAATCTTGGATCATGGTTGCTTTCCCACAAAACAACACATATCTTTTCATTCTCTCCCTAGTTGGTGATTATGAGAATAAATCCTCCTTGAATAGAATGACTTTGATTGGATTTCAGTTATTTTTGTTTATTTTCTTCGTAGTATTTGTATGTGCATAACATTTCAGCACGGTGCCTATATTTGACCGATGATGAAAGCATTATCATCCTGAAACAATAATGAAAATATTTATTTAATTTTTATTTTCTCCCAAAATAAAACGGTCTCTAACTGTCCCAGCTATCTGTAGAGGGAACTGAACTATGCCCTGGCCTGATGCCAGAGCTAAATTCTAAATACGTCCCTTATGTTTCCAATAGAAACAGTCCTTAGAGCACGCGGCTAAATATACACAGAACAGCTCTCTCCGAGCAGAGTGCACAGTAGTTTGTTAAAGTATGTTTATTTAAGTATGTTTGTTTAAGAATGTTTGTTAAAGTATGTTTATTTAAGAACGAACACTTCTTAACAAGTCTGTCTACCATCAAGTGGCCGTGTGTTGGTGTTGTCACCCCGGGTTAACCTCAAATGAACAGCAGCACACAATCAGTCCTATAGTATATTATTTAACATGTCTAACTAGGTATTATATTACCTTAGTCTCACATGGCTTAGCAGTGTTTAGAAAGAGTAGGCTAATCAGAAGAAAATACATCTTGAAGGATTCTATATCTAGTTATGTCAAATGGCTACATTAGGGGCCGGGCTGCATTAGGGGCTGCATTAGGGGCCGGGCTGCAATAGGGGCCGGGCTGCATTAGGGGCCGGGCTGCATTAGGGGCTGCATTAGGGGCCGGGCTACATTAGGGGCCGGGCTACATTAGGGGCCGGGCTGCATTAGGGGCCGGGATACATTAGGGGCCAGGCTGCGTTAGGGGCCGGGCTGCACGAGGCTGATGGGACCAGGAGTTACATTTGTATTTCACCTTTATTTTTTAACAGGGAAGACATATTGAGAACTAGATCCCTTTTAACACATGTGCCCTGAATACACAACATAGAAATACACATTAACCCCTCCCCCCTCCCAAATAATAATACAAGTAATTCATTATTTTTTACAATTATTTTTAGGGGGCATTTATGTTGTATACCGAATGCATTTGGTAAGTATTCAGACCCTTCCAATGTTCCACATTTTGCTACGTTACAGCTTTATTGGTTTTATATTTTTTTTAACTAGGCAAGTCAGTTAAGAACAAATTCTTATTTACAATCACGGCCTATGTGGTGGGTTAACTGCCTTGTTCAGAGGCTAGCTCAGTTTAGGGAAGAGATTCTCTGGTTGCTAGCTCAGTTTAGGGAAGAGATTCTCTGGTTGCTAGCTCAGTTTAGGGAAGAGATTCTCTGGCTGCTAGCTCAGTTTAGGGAAGAGATTCTCTGGCTGCTAGCTCAGTTTAGGGAAGAGATTCTCTGTCTCCTAGCTCAGTTTAGGGAAGAGATTCTCTGTCTCCTAGCTCAGTTTAGGGAAGAGATTCTC
Organism: Oncorhynchus mykiss; assembly: GCF_057628025.1. Classification (NCBI taxonomy): domain Eukaryota; kingdom Metazoa; phylum Chordata; class Actinopteri; order Salmoniformes; family Salmonidae; genus Oncorhynchus; species Oncorhynchus mykiss. The sequence continues at coordinate 86,937,506 of NC_143032.1, read as the reverse complement.
TGGTTGCTAGCTCAGTTTAGGGAAGGGACTCAGAGACAACGATTGACAGTTGCCTCTGATTGAGAACCACACCCGGCCAAACAACAAAAAAATCCAAAACATAGACAATGAACATAGAATGCCCACCCTAGTCACACCCTGGCCTAACCAAAATAGAGAATAAAAGCCTCTCTATGGCCAGGGCGTGACAGTACCCCCCCCTAAGGTGCGGACTCCGGCCGCAAAACCTGACTAAAGGGGAGGGTCTAGGTGGGCCTTCTTTATTGCGGCGGCTCTGGTGCGGGACGTGGACAGGCGGGCGACTCTGGCAGCGGGCCCCGGACAGGCGGGCGACTCTGGCAGCGGGCCCCGGACAGGCGGGCGACTCTGGCAGCGGGCCCCGGACAGGCGGGCGACTCTGGCAGCGGGCCCCGGACAGGCGGGCGACTCTGGCAGCGGGCCCCGGACAGGCGGGCGACTCTGGCAGCGCCGGACAGGCACAGGACCCACCAGGCTGGGGAGACATACAGACAGCCTCTTCCTTGGCCAAGGAACCGGATACACAGTGTCGTGGAGGCGCACTGGCAGTCTCGAGTGCAGAGCTGGCCCCACCCGTTCTGGCTGGATGCCAGCTCCCACCCGGCAAATGCGGGATGCTGGCACCGAGCACACCGGCCTATGAATGCTCGGCCGAGACACAGGGCGCATCACCCCATAGCACGGGGCCTGACCAATCTCATGCTCGCCACGGTAAGCACGGGAAGTGGGCTCAGGTCTCCAACCTGACTCCGCCACACTCCCTGTGTGCCTCCCCCAAAAAAATGTTTTGGGCTGCCTCTCGGGCTTCCTTGCCAGCCGTGTTCCCTCGTACCGCTGGGACCCTTCTCCTGCTGCCTCCGCGCTCCTGGGTGCCTCCACCTGTTCCCATGGGAGGCGATCCCTTCCAGCCACGATCTCCTCCCATGTGTAGGATCCCTTGCCGTTCAAGATGTCCTCCCATGTCCATTCCTCCTTTTTACCACGCTGATTGTTCCGTTGGTGGTGGCTAGTTCTGTAACAGCTGTTGGTGGAAGAAGGTGAGGACCAAGGTGCAGCGTGGTACGTGTTCATGCTTTATTAGTTGAACTGAACACTGAATAGCAAAACAACAAAGAGAACAACCAAAATAGTTCTGTCTGGTGCAGAAACACAGAAACAGAAAACAACCACCCACAAAAACCCAGTGGGAAAAAGCTACCTATGGTTCTCAATCAGAGACAACGATAGACAGCTGCCTCTGATTGAGAACCAACCCCGGTCAAACAACAAAGAAATCCAAAAACATAGAAAATGAACATAGAATGCCCACCCTAGTCACACCCTGGCCTAACTAAAATAGAGAATGAAAGCCTCTCTATGGCCAGGGCGTGACAATTTTATTAACACCTTTTGGTTACTACATGATTCCATATGTGTTATTTCATAGTTTTGATGTCTTCACATTTATTATACAATGTAGAAAAACTCTTGAATGAATAGGTGTGTCCAAACTATTGACTGGTACTGTATACCTACATACCTATTTTCAACTGGTACTGTATACCTACATACCTATTTTCAACTGGTTCTGGTGGACCTTCAGACAAGTCTTGTGAGGCCTGTCGGAGTCCTAGAGCAAAACAAATAACATATACATGTTCGTTAGAGTCATATTAGTGTTTAGCCAAGGCTGTTGGGACACTACAGACCGAGGTTGGCAGATCGGCTGTACCGACTTAAGACCAGTACCAAGACTCTTGTCATAATAGTTTGTTGGTCTAACCATTTGGACGCTACAGACGATTTTGAGAAAATAACGATTTCCAGGACGTTCAGTGGTCTGATAAACACTGCTCTAGTTCTTTCACCTCAGATGGGATGTCTCCTGGTCTGATAAACACTGCTCTAGTTGTTACCTAAGATGGGATGTCTCCTGGTCTGATAAACACTGCTCTAGTTCTGTTACCTTTCACCTCAGATGGGATGTCTCCTGGTCTGATAAACACTGCTCTAGTTCTGTCACCTTTCACCTCAGATGAGATGTCTCCTGGTCTGACCAACACTGCTCTAGTTCTGTTACCTTTCACCTCAGATGGGATGTCTCCTGGTCTGATAAACACTGCTCTAGTTGTTACCTAAGATGGGATGTCTCCTGGTCTGATAAACACTGCTCTAGTTCTGTTACCTTTCACCTCGGATGGGATGTCTCCTGGTCTGATAAACACTGCTCTAGTTCTGTCACCTTTCACCTCAGATGAGATGTCTCCTGGTCTGATCAACACTGCTCTAGTTCTGTCACCTTTCACATCAGATGGGATGTCTCCTGGTCTGATAAACACTGGTCTTGTTCTGTTACCTTTCACCTCAGATGAGATGTCTCCTGGTCTGATCAACACTGCTCTAGTTCTGTGACTTTTCACCTCAGATGAGATGTCTCCTGGTCTGATAAACACTGCTCTAGTTCTGTGACCTTTCACCTCAGATGAGATGTCTCCTGGTCTGATAAACACTGCTCTAGTTGTTACCTAAGATGGGATGTCTCCTGGTCTGATAAACACTGCTCTAGTTCTGTTACCTTTCACCTCGGATGGGATGTCTCCTGGTCTGATAAACACTGCTCTAGTTCTGTCACCTTTCACCTCAGATGAGATGTCTCCTGGCCTGGTCCCTACAATACCTTTCCTTAGGTCCTCAGGATCACTGGCATCAAACACCTCAGTTCCTCTCCAACAAGAAGAGAATACCTTCTAACGCTGGCATCACCACTCTCTGCCCTTTCTGTATTTGTGGACTCTATCAAAGTTACTGTCTGTTCTCTGTCTTTGTGGACTCTATCATAGTGACTCTTTTTTCTCTGTGCTGGAGTCAGACCGAGATTGAATCCCAAATCTGTTGTAGCACGCTTGACATACATATAAAGGTTATTTCCAATTCAGCCAACAACTGAAGAGTTAACCTTGAATGTGGGAACATTGAGCTGACATCTGAACAGTTAACCTTGAATGTGGGAACATTGAGCTGACATCTGAACAGTTATCCTTGAATGTGGGAACATTGAGCTGACATCTGAACAGTTAACCTTGAATGTAGGAACATTGCCTTTAAAGGCACATTGTTGACAGCACTCCATGGATGGAATCCTGGCCTCAGTTTTTATCTCCACATCTCAGAGCTCTGAGAGAAACATCACAACTATAGACATGAGCAGAGAAGGTTAGCGGAAGGAAATTAATCGTTAATCTTTGTTGCCTCCTTTTCAATTAGTTTATCTCTCTTCGTTTATCTCGCTCCCTTTTCCTTTGTCCCTTGCTTCCACACAGGAAGTGATTTAAATGAATGTTCCTGTCTGCGCTAGTAAAAAAAAGCCCTACGGGAGTCCAATAGGACCATTTCCAAATTCTGCCAAGATTTTCATATGAATTCTAACAGGATTTTTTATTGGAATCCAAAATTATATTTTTTTACTATTGTAAAATGTTTAAGGAGAGTTATTTTCTTGACAGGCCAAATGTACGTACAGATAGAGGTACAGAAACCTGTTAAAAACAGTCTTCAAGGGGCATATGTGGCCTGGAGTCAGGCGCTTAGACCACTACATCAAACTCCAGCCCACTGATAGGATGTTTCTATTGCTATATATACAATTATATAGGAAAGAATCCCAATGGAGTCCAATAGGACTGGTTCTGAAATCTGACAAGATTTTCCTATTGGATTCTAATTGGATCCTTGTATTGGAATCGTTTTTTTCCTCTCATAAAGACCTATATAGATTTTGTCTATGGGAATTGTAGAGATGTTTACATTACATACTGAAGGAATGTGCTGTACACTATAGTTAACTTAGCTGCTTAACATGTGGATCACCCACCCTACAAACCTTTTAGACAATTACCTATGAAGGTGGACAGTGGACATGTGAACTATAATAACATCAAAAGCAACCAACATTGAACTGCCACCCTATAGTGGGGAACCCCTATATCCAGTATGGAAACCCTCTACCCAGTATGGAACCCTTCCACCCAGAATGGAACCACTCTAACCAGAATGGAACCCCTCTAACCAGTATGGAACCCCTCAAACAAGTATGGAACCCCTGGACCCAGTTTGGAACCTCTGGACCCAGTATGGAACCCCTCTACCCAGAATGGAACCATTCTACACCGTATGGAACCCCTCTACCCAGTATGGAACCCCTGGACCCAGTATGGAACCCCTCTACCCAGTATGGAACCCCTCGACCCAGTATGTAACCCATCGAACAAGTATGGAACCCCTGGACCCAGTATGGAACCCCTGGACCCAGTATGGAACCTCTGGACCCAGTATGGAAACCCTCTACCCAGTATGGAACCCCTGGACCCAGTATGGAACCCCTCGACCCAGTATGGAACCCCTCTACCCAGTATGGAACCCCTCGAGCCAGTATGGAACCCCTCAAACAAGTATGGAACCCCTGGAACAGTATGGAACCCCTCGAACAAGTATGGAAGCACTGGACCCAGTATGGAACCCCTCGACCCAGTATGGAACCTCTGGACCCAGTATGGAACCCCTCTACCCAGTATGGAACCCCTGGAACCAGTATGGAACCCCTCTACCCAGTATGGAACCCCTCTACCCAGTATGGAACCCCTCAGACCAGTATGGAACCACACGACCCAGTATGGAACACTTCGACCCTGTATGGAACCCTTCTACCAAGTATGGAACCCATCGAGCCAGTATGGGAACCCCTCGACCCAGTATAGAACCCCTCGATCCAGTATGGAACCGCTCGACCCAGTATGGAACCCCTCGACCCAGTATGGAAACACTCTACCCAGTATTGGAACCCCTCTACCCTCGACCCAGTATGGAGACCCTCGACCCAGTATGGAAACCCTCTGCCCAGTAAGGAACCCCTCTACCCAGTATTGAACCCCTCGAACAAGTATGGAACCCCTCGACCCAGTATGAAACCCCTCGACCCAGTATGGAAACCCCTCTACCCAGAATGGAAACCCTCTACCCAGAATGGAACCCCTCTACCCAGTATGGAACCCCTTGAACAAGTATGGAACCCCTCGCCCCAGGATGGAACCCCTCGACCCAGTATGGAACCCCTCGATCCAGGATGGAAAACCCTCGACCCAGAATGGAACCCCTCTACCCAGTATGGAACCCGATGAACAAGTATGGAACCCCTGGACCCAGTATGGAACCCCTCGATCCAGTATGGAAACCTCTCTACCCAGAATGGAAACCCTCTACCCAGAATGGAACCCCTCTACCCAGTATGGAACCCCTCGAACAAGTATGGAACCCCTCGTCCCAGTATGGAACCCCTCGACCCAGTATGGTACCCCTCGATGCAGTATGGAAACCCCTCGACCCAGTATGGAACCTCTCGATCCAGTAAGGAACCCCGTGCCCCAGTATGGAACTTCTCGTCCCAGTATGGAAACCCTCTACCCATTATGGCACCCCTCGACCCATTATGGAATCCCTGGACCCGGAATGGAACCCCTCGACCCAGTATGGAACCCCTCTAATCAGTATGGAACCCCTCGATCCAGTATGGAACCCCTCAACCCAGTATGGAACCCTTCGACCCAGTATGGAACCCCTCGAACAAGTATGGAATCCCTCGACCCAGTATGGAACCACACGACCCAGTATGGAACCCCTGGACCCAGTATGGAACCCCTCTACCCAGTATGAAACAACTCTACCCAGTATGGAACCCTTCTACCCAGAATGGAACCCCTCGACACAGAATGGAACCCCTCTACCCAGAATGGAACCCCTCTACCCAGTATGGAATCCCTTTAACAAGTATGGAACCCCTGGACCCAGTATGGAAACCCTGGACCCAGTATGGAACCCCTTCACCCAGTATGGAACCCCTCGAACCAGTATGGAACCACACAACCCAGTATGGAACCCTTCGACCCAGTATGGAACCCTTCTACCCAGTATGGAACCCCTTCAGCCAGTATGGGAACCCCTCGACCCAGTATAAAACCCCTCGATCCAGTATGGAACCGCTCGACCCAGTATGGAACCCCTCGATCCAGTATGGAACCGCTCGACCCAGTATGGAACCCCTCGACCCAGTATGGAAACACTCTACCCAGTATTGGAACCCCTCTACCCTCGACCCAGTATGGAGACCCTCGACCCAGTATGGAAACCCTCTGCCCAGTATGGAACCCCTCTACCCAGTATGGAACCCCTCGAACAAGTATGGAACCCCTCGACCCAGTATGAAACCCCTCGACCCAGTATGGAAACCCCTCTACCCAGAATGGAAACCCTCTACCCAGAATGGAACCCCTCTACCCAGTATGGAACCCCTTGAACAAGTATGGAACCCCTCGCCCCAGGATGGAACCCCTCAACCCAGTATGGAACCCCTCGATCCAGGATGGAAAACCCTCGACCCAGAATGGAACCCCTCTACCCAGTATGGAACCCCTCGAACAAGTATGGAACCCCTGGACCCAGTATGGAACCCCTGGACCCAGTATGGAACCCCTCTACCCTCGACCCAGTATGGAAACCCTCGACCCAGTATGGAAACCCTCTACCCAGTATGGAACCCCTCTGCCCAGTATGGAAGCCCTCTACCCAGAATGGAAACTCTCTACAAAGAATGGAACCCTTCTACCCAGAATGGAACCCCTCTACCCAGAATGGAACCCCTCTACCCAGTATGGAACCCCTCGAACAAGTATGGAACCCCTCGACCCAGTATTGGAACCCCTCTACCCTCGACCCAGTATGGAAACCCTCGACCCAGTATGGAAACCCTCTACCCAGTATGGAACCCCTCTGCCCAGTATGGAAGCCCTCTACCCAGAATGGAAACTCTCTACAAAGAATGGAACCCTTCTACCCAGAATGGAACCCCTCTACCCAGAATGGAACCCCTCTACCCAGTATGGAACCCGTCGAACAAGTATGGAACCCCTCGACCCAGTATGGAACCCCTTGACCCAGTATGGAAACCCCTCTACCCAGAATGGAAACCCTCTACCCAGAATGGAACCCCTCTACCCAGTATGGAACACCTCGAACAAGTTTGGAACCCCTCGCCCCAGTATGGAACCCCACGACCCAGTATGGAACCCCTCAATCCAGTATGGAAACCCCTCGACCCAGTATGGAACCCCTCGATCCAGTATAGAACCCCTCGCCCCAGTATGGAACCCCTCGACCCAGTATGGAAACCCTGGACCAGGTATGGAACCCCTCGACCCAGTATAGAAAGCCCTCTAATCAGTATGGAACCCCTCGACCCAGTATGGAACCCTCAACCCAGTATGGAACCGTTCTACCCAGTTTGGAACCCCTCGAACAAGTATGGAATCCCTCGACCCAGTATGGAACCCCTCGACCCAGTATGGAACCACACGAGCCAGTATGGAACCCCTGGACCCAGTATGGAACCCCTATACCCAGTATGGAACAATTCTACCCAGTATAGAATCCTTCTACCCAGAATGGAACCCCTCGACCCAGAATGGAACCCCTATACCTGGAACGGAACGCATCTACCCAGTATGTAACCCCTCGAACAAGTATGGAACCCCTGGACCCAGTATGGAACCCCTTTACCCAGAATGGAAACCCTCGACCCAGTATGGAACCCCTCTACCCAGTATGGAACCCCTCTACCCATTATGGAACCCCTCGACCCAGTATGGAACCCCTGGACCCAGTATGGAACCCCTCTAATCAGTATGGAACCCCTGGACCCAGTATGGAACCCCTGGACCCAGTATTGAAACTCTTCTACCCAGTATGGAACCCCTCTAACCAGTGTGGAACCCCTCTTCCCAGAATGGAAACCCTCTACCCAGTATGGAACCCCTCGACCCAGTATGGAACCCTTCTACCCGGTATGGAACCCCTCGATCCAGTATGTAAACCCCTCGACCCAGTATGGAACCCCTCGTGCCGGAATGGATCCCCTCGATCCAGTATTGGACCCCTCGACCCAGTATGGAACCCCTTGATCCATTATGGAACCCCTCTACCCATTATGGAACCTCTCGACCCAGTATGGAACCCCTGGACCCAGTATGGAACCCCTTTAATCAGAATGGAACCCCTCGACCAAGTGTGGAACCCCTCTTCCCAGAATGGAAACCCTCTACCTAGTATGGAACCCCTCTACCCAGTATGGAACCCTTCTACCCGGTATGGAACCCCTCGATCCAGTATGGAAACCCCTCGACCCAGTATGGAACACCTCGACCCAGAATGGCACCCCTCTACCCAGTATAGAAGCCCTCGACCCAGAATGGAACCCCTCGAACCAGAATGTAACCTCCTGACCCAGTATGGAAACTCTTCTACCCAGTATGGAACCCCTCTAACCAGTGTGGAACCCCTCTTCCCAGAATGGAAACCCTCTACCCAGTATGGAACCCCTCGACCCAGTATGGAACCCTTCTACCCGGTATGGAACCCCTCGATCCAGTATGTAAACCCCTCGACCCAGTATGGAACCCCTCGTGCCGGAATGGATCCCCTCGATCCAGTATGGAACCCCTCGACCCAGTATGGAACCCCTTGATCCATTATGGAACCCCTCTACCCATTATGGAACCTCTCGACCCAGTATGGAACCCCTGGACCCAGTATGGAACCCCTTTAATCAGAATGGAACCCCTCGACCAAGTGTGGAACCACTCTTCCCAGAATGGAAACCCTCTACCTAGTATGGAACCCCTCTACCCAGTATGGAACCCTTCTACCCGGTATGGAACCCCTCGATCCAGTATGGAAACCCCTCGACCCAGTATGGAACACCTCGAACCGGAATGGAACCCCTCGACCCGGAATGGAACCCCTCAATCCAGTATGGAAACCCCTCGACCCAGTATGGAACACCTCAAACCGGAATGGAACCCCTCGACCAGGAATGGAACCCCTCGATCCAGTATGGAAACCCCTCGACCCAGTATGGAACGCCTCAACACGGTATGGAACCCCTCTACCCAGTATGGAACCCCTCGAACAAGTATGGAATCGTTCGACCCAGTATGGAACCCCTCGACCCAGTATGGAACCCTTGTACCCATTATTTAACCTCTCGACCCAGTATGGAACCTCTGGACCCAGTATGGAACCCCTCTACCCAGTATTGAACCCCTCGAACAAGTATGGAACCCCTCTACCGAGTATGGAACCCCTCTACCCAGAATGGAACCCTTCTATCCAGTATAGAAGCCCTCGACCCAGAATGGAACCCCTCGAACCAGAATGGAACCCCTCTACCCAGTATGGAACCCCTAGACCCAGTATGGAACCTGCTGACCCAGTATGGAACCTCCTGACCCAGTATGGAAACCCTTCTACCCAGAATGGACCACCTCGAACCGGAATGGAACCCCTCGACCAGGAATGGAACCCCTCGATCCAGTATGGAAACCCCTCGACCCAGTATGGAACGCCTCAACACGGTATGGAACCCCTCTACCCAGTATGAAACCCCTCGACCCAGTATGGAACCCTTGTACTCATTATTTAACCTCTCGACCCAGTATGGAACCTCTGGACCCAGTATGGAACCCCTCTACCCAGTATTGAACCCCTCGAACAAGTATGGAACCCCTCTACCGAGTATGGAACCCCTCTACAAAGAATGGAACCCTTCTATCCAGTATAGAAGCCCTCGACCCAGAATGGAACCCCTCGAACCAGAATGGAACCCCTCTACCCAGTATGGAACCCCTAGACCCAGTATGGAACCTGCTGACCCAGTATGGAACCTCCTGACCCAGTATGGAAACCCTTCTACCCAGAATGGAAACCCTCTACCCAGTAGGGAACCCCTCGACCCAGTATGAAACCCTTCTACCCGGTATGGAAACCCTCGATCCAGTATGGAAACCCCTTGACCCAGTATGGAACCCCTCGACCCGGAATGGAACCCCTCGATCTAGTATGGAAACCCCTCGACCCAGTATGGAACACCTCTCGCCGGAATGGATCCCCTCGATCCAGTATGGAACCCCTCGACCAAGTATGGAACCCCTCTACCCATTATGGAACCTCTTGACCCAGTATGGAACCCCCTGGACCCAGTATGGAACCCCTTTAATCAGAATGGAACCCCTCAACCCAGTGTGGAACCCCTCTTCCCAGAATGGAAACCCTCTACCTAGTATGGAACCCCTCGACCCGGAATAGAACCCCTCGATCCAGTATGGAAACCCCTCGACCCAGTATGGAACGCCTCGACACAGTATGGAACCCCTCTTCCCAGTATGGAACCACTCGAACAAGTATGGAATCGTTCGACCCAGTATGGAACCCCTCGACCCAGTATGGAACCCCTCTATTAAGTATGGAACCCCTCTATTCAGTATGGAACCCCTCGACCCAGTATGGAACCCCTCTATTCAGTATGGAACCCCTCTAATCAGTATGGAATCCCTCTATTCAGTATGGAACCCCTCTATTCAGTATGGAACCCCTCTATTCAGTATGGAACCCCTCGACCCAGTATGGAACCTCCTGACCCAGTATGGAACCTCCTAAACCAGTATGGAAACCCTTCTACCCAGTATGGAACCCCTCTACCCAGTATGGAACCCTTCTACCCGGTATGGAACCCCTCGATCCAGTATGGAAACCCCTCGACCCAGTATGGAACCCCTCTACCCAGTACGTAACCCCTCTACCCAGTATGGAACCCCTCGACCCAGTATGGTACACCTCGACCCAGTATGGAACCTCTCTAGCCAGTATGGAACCCCTCTACCCAGTATGGAACATCTTGACCCAGTATGGAACCCCTCGACCCAGTATGGAACCCCTCGAACAAGTATGGAAACCCCTCGAACCAGTATGGAACCCCTCGACCCAGAATGGCTCCCCTCTACCCAGTATGGAACCCCTTTAACCAGTATGGAACCCTTCTACTCAGAATGAAACCCCTCGACCCAGTATGGAACCCCTCGACCCAGAAAGGAAAACCTCTACCCAGTATGGAACCCTTCTACCCAGTATTGGAACCCCTCGACCCAGTATGGAACAACTCAAACCAGTGTGGAACCCCTCGACCCAGTGTGGAAGCCCTCTACCAAGAGTGGAACCCCTCTACCCACTATGGAAACCCTCTACCCAGAATCGAACCCCTCGACTCAGTATGGAACCCTTCTACCCGGTATGGAACCCCTCGACCCGGTATGGAAACCCCTTGACCCAGTATGGAACCCCTCTACCCAGTATGTAACACCTCTACCCAGTATGGAACCCCTCGACCCAGTATGGAACCTCTCTAGCCAGTATGGAACCCCTCTACCCAGTATGGAACCCCTGGACCCAGTATGGAACCCCTTTAATCAGAATGGAACCCCTCTTCCCAGAATGGAAACCCTCTACCTAGTATGGAACCCCTCGACCCGGAATAGAACCCCTCGATCCAGTATGGAAACCCCTCGACCCAGTATGGAACACCTCGAACCGGAATGGAACCCCTCGACCAGGAATGGAACCCCTCGATCCAGTATGGAAACCCCTCGACCCAGTATGGAACGCCTCGACACAGTATGGAACCCCTCTTCCCAGTATGGAACCACTCGAACAAGTATGGAATCGTTCGACCCAGTATGGAACCCCTCGACCCAGTATGGAACCCCTCTATTAAGTATGGAACCCCTCTATTCAGTATGGAACCCCTCGACCCAGTATGGAACCCCTCTATTCAGTATGGAACCCCTCTATTCAGTATGGAACCCCTCTATTCAGTATGGAACCCCTCGACCCAGTATGGAATCCCTCTATTCAGTATGGAACCCCTCTAATCAGTATGGAACCCCTCTATTCAGTATGGAACCCCTCTATTCAGTATGGAACCCCTTTAATCAGAATGGAACCCCTCAACCCAGTGTGGAAACCCCTCTTCCCAGAATGGAAACCCTCTACCTAGTATGGAACCCCTCGACCCGGAATGGAACCCCTCGATCCAGTATGGAAACCCCTCGACCCAGTATGGAACACCTCGAACCGGAATGGAACCCCTCGACCAGGAATGGAACCCCTCGATCCAGTATGGAAACCCCTCGACCCAGTATGGAACGCCTCGACACAGTATGGAACCCCTCTTCCCAGTATGGAACCACTCAAACAAGTATGGAATCGTTCGACCCAGTATGGAACCCCTCGACCCAGTATGGAACCCCTCTATTAAGTATGGAACCCCTCTATTCAGTATGGAACCCCTCGAACAAGTATGGAATTGTTCGACCCAGTATGGAACCCCTCGACCCAGTATGGAACCCTTGTACCCATTATTTAACCTCTCGACCCAGTATGGAACCTCTGGACCCAGTATGGAACCCCTCTACCCAGTATTGAACCCCTCGAACAAGTATGGAACCCCTCTACCCAGTATGGAACCCCTCTACCCAGAATGGAACCCTTCTAGCCAGTATAGAAGCCCTCGACACAGTATGGAACCCCTCTTCCCAGTATGGAACCACTCGAACAAGTATGGAATCGTTCGACCCAGTATGGAACCCCTCGACCCAGTATGGAACCCCTCTATTAAGTATGGAACCCCTCTATTCAGTATGGAACCCCTCGACCCAGTATGGAACCCCTCTATTCAGTATGGAACCCCTCTATTCAGTATGGAACCCCTCTATTCAGTATGGAACCCCTCGACCCAGTATGGAATCCCTCTATTCAGTATGGAACCCCTCTAATCAGTATGGAACCCCTCTATTCAGTATGGAACCCCTCTATTCAGTATGGAACCCCTCCATTCAGTATGGAACCCCTCTATTCAGTATGGAACCCCTCTATTCAGTATGGAACCCCTCGACCCAGTATGGAACCTCCTGACCCAGTATGGAACCTCCTAAACCAGTATGGAAACCCTTCTACCCAGTATGGAACCCCTCTACCCTGTATGGAACCCTTCTACCCGGTATGGAACCCCTCGATCCAGTATGGAAACCCCTCGACCCAGTATGGAACCCCTCTACCCAGTACGTAACCCCTCTACCCAGTATGGAACCCCTCGACCCAGTATGGTACACCTCGACCCAGTATGGAACCTCTCTAGCCAGTATGGAACCCCTCTACCCAGTATGGAACATCTTGACCCAGTATGGAACCCCTCGACCCAGTATGGAACCCCTCGACCCAGTATGGAACCCCTCTACGCAGAATGGAGACCCTCTAGCCAGTATGGAACCCCTCGAACAAGTATGGAAACCCCTCGACCCAGTATGGAACCCCTCGACCCAGAATGGCTCCCCTCTACCCAGTATGGAACCCCTTTAACCAGTATGGAACCCTTCTACTCAGAATGAAACCCCTCGACCCAGTATGGAACCCCTCGGCCCAGAATGGAAAACCTCTACCCAGTATGGAACCCTTCTACCCAGTATTGGAACCCCTCGACCAAGTATGGAACCCCTCTACCAAGTATGGAACCCCTGGACCCAGTATGGAACAATTCAAACCAGTGTGGAACCCCTCGACCCAGTGTGGAACCCCTCTACCCAGTGTGGAACCCCTCTACCAAGAGTGGAACCCCTCTACCCACTATGGAAACCCTCTACCCAGAATCGAACCCCTCGACTCAGTATGGAACCCTTCTACCCGGTATGGAACCCCTCGATCCAGTATGGAAACCCCTCGACCCAGTATGGAACCCCTCTACCCAGTATGTAACACCTCTACCCAGTATGGAACCCCTCGACCCAGTATGGAACACCTCGACCCAGTATGGAACCTCTCTAGCCAGTATGGAACCCCTCTACCCAGTATGGAACCCCTTTACCCAGTATGGAACCCTTCTACCCAGAATGAAACCCCTCGACCCAGTATGGAACCCCTCGGCCCAGAATGGAAAACCTCTACCCAGTATGGAACCCTTCTACCCAGTATTAGAACCCCTCGACCCAGTATGGAACCCCTGGACCCAGTATGGAACAACTCGAACCAGTGTGGAACCCCTCGACCCAGTGTGGAACCCCTCGACCCAATGTGTAACCCCTCTACCAAGAGTGGAACCCCTCTACCCACTATGGAAACCCTCTACCCAGAATGGAACCCCTCGACTCAGTATGGAACCCTTCTACCCGGTATGGAACCCCTGATCCAGTATAGAAACCCCTCGACCCAGTATGGAACCCCTCTACCCAGTATTTAACCCCTATACCTAGTATGGAACCCCTCGACCCAGTATGGAACACCTCGACCCAGTATGGAACCTCTCTAGCCAGTATGGAACCCCTCTACCCAGTATGGAACATCTTGACCCAGTATGGAACCCCTTGACCCAGTATGGAACCCCTCGACCCAGTATGGAACCCCTCTACCTAGAATGGAGACCCTCTACCCAGTATGGAACCCGTCGATCCTGTATGGAAACCCCTCGACCCAGTATGGAACCCCTCGACCCAGAATGGCTCCCTTCTACGCAGTATGGAACCCCTTTACCCAGTATGGAACCCCTCGGCCAAGAATGGAAAACCTCTACCCAGTATGGAACCCTTCTACCCAGTATTGGAACCCCTCGACCCAGTATGGAACCCCTCGTGCCGGAATGGATCCCCTCGATCCAGTATGGAACCCCTTGATCCATTATGTAACCCCTCTACCCATTATGGAACCTCTCGACCCAGTATGGAACCCCTGGACCCAGTATGGAACCCCTTTAATCAGAATGGAACCCCTCGACCAAGTGTGGAACCCCTCTTCCCAGAATGGAAACCCTCTACCTAGTTTGGAACCCCTCTACCCAGTATGGAACCCTTCTACCCGGTATGGAACCCCTCGATCCATTATGGAAACCCCTCGACCCAGTATGGAACACCTCGAACCGGAATGGAACCCCTCGACCCGGAATGGAACCCCTCGATCCAGTATGGAAACTCCTCGACCCAGTATGGAACACCTCGAACCGGAATGGAACCCCTCGACCCGGAATGGAACCCCTCGATCCAGTATGGAAACCCCTCGACCCAGTATGGAACACCTCGAACCGGAATGGAACCCCTCGACCAGGAATGGAACCCCTCGATCCAGTATGGAAACCCCTCGACCCAGTATGGAACGCCTCGACACAGTATGGAATCCCTCTACCCAGTATGGAACCCCTCGAACAAGTATGGAATTGTTCGACCCAGTATGGAACCCCTCGACCCAGTATGGAACCCTTGTACCCATTATTTAACCTCTCGACCCAGTATGGAACCTCTGGACCCAGTATGGAACCCCTCTACCCAGTATTGAACCCCTCGAACAAGTATGGAACCCCTCTACCCAGTATGGAACCCCTCTACCCAGAATGGAACCCTTCTAGCCAGTATAGAAGCCCTCGACCTAGAATGGAACCCCTCGAACCAGAATGGAACCCCTCTACCCAGTATGGAACCCCTCGACCCAGTATGGAACCTGCTGATCCAGTATGGAACCTCCTGACCCAGTATGGAAACCCTTCTACCCAGAATGGAAACCCTCTACCCAGTAGGGAACCCCTCGACCCAGTATGAAACCCTTCTACCCGGTAGGGAAACCCTCGATCCAGTATGGAAACCCCTTGACCCAGTATGGAACCCCTCGACCCGGAATGGAACCCCTCGATCCAGTATGGAAACCCCTCGACCCAGTATGGAACCCCTCGACCCGGAATGGAACCCCTCGATCCAGTATGGAAACCCCTCGACCCAGTATGGAACACCTCGAACCGGAATGGAACCCCTCGACCCGGAATGGAACCCCTCGATCCAGTATGGAAACTCCTCGACCCAGTATGGAACACCTCGAACCGGAATGGAACCCCTCGACCCGGAATGGAACCCCTCGATCCATTATGGAAACCCCTCGACCCAGTATGGAACCCCTCGACCCGGAATGGAACCCCTCGATCCAGTATGGAAACCCCTCGACCCAGTATGGAACACCTCGACCCGGAATGGAACCCCTCGACCCAGTATGGAACACCTCGAACCGGAATGGAACCCCTCGACCCGGAATGGAACCCCTCGATCCAGTATGGAAACTCCTCGACCCAGTATGGAACGCCTCGACACAGTATGGAACCCCTCTTCCCAGTATGGAACCACTCGAACAAGTATGGAATCGTTCGACCCTGTATGGAACCCCTCGAACCCAGTATGGAACCCCTCTATTAAGTATGGAACCCCTCTATTCAGTATGGAACCCCTCGACCCAGTATGGAACCCCTCTATTCAGTATGGAACCCCTCTATTCAGTTTGGAACCCCTCTATTCAGTATGGAACCCCTCGACCCAGTTTGGAACCCCTCTATTCAGTATGGAACCCCTCTAATCAGTATGGAACCCCTCTACCCAGTATGGAACCCCTCTACTCAGTATGGAACCCCTCCATTCAGTATGGAACCCCTCTATTCAGTATGGAACCCCTCTATTCAGTATGGAACCCCTCTATTCAGTATGGAACCCCTCAACCCAGTATGGAACCTCCTGACCCAGTATGGAACCTCCTAAACCAGTATGGAAACCCTTCTACCCAGTATGGAACCCCTCTACCCAGGATGGAACCCTTCTACCCGGTATGGAACCCCTCGATCCAGTATGGAAACCCCTCGACCCAGTATGGAACCCCTCTACCCAGTATGGAACCCCTCGACCCAGTATGGAACACCTCGACCCAGTATGGAACCTCTCTAGCCAGTATGGAACCCCTCTACCCAGTATGGAACATCTTGACCCAGTATGGAACCCCTCGAACCAGTATGGAACCCCTCGACCCAGTATGGAACCCCTCTACCCAGAATGGAGACCCTCTACCCAGTATGGAACCCCTCGAACAAGTATGGAAACCCCTCGACCCAGTATGGAACCCCTCGACCCAGAATGGCTCCCCTCTACCCAGTATGGAACCCCTTTACCCAGTATGGAACCCTTCTACCCAGAATGAAACCCCTCGACCCAGTATGGAACCCCTCGGCCCAGAATGGAAAACCTCTACCCAGTATGGAACCCTTCTACCCAGTATTGGAACCCCTCGACCCAGTATGGAACCGCTCTACCAAGTATGGAACCCCTGGACCCAGTATGGAACAACTCGAACCAGTGTGGAACCCCTCGGCCCAGTGTGGAACCCCTCGACCCAGTGTGGAACCCCTCTACCAAGAGTGGAACCCCTCTACCCACTATGGAAACCCTCTACTCAGAATGGAACCCCTCGACTCAGTATGGAACCCTTCTACCCGGTATGGAACCCCTCGATCCAGTATGGAAACCCCTCGACTCAGTATGGAACCCTTCTACCCGGTATGGAACCCCTCGATCCAGTATGGAATTCCCTCGACCCAGTATGGAACCCCTCTACCCAGTATGTAACCCCTCTACCTAGTATGGAACCCCTCGACCCAGTATGGAACACCTCGACCCAGTATGGAACCTCTCTAGCCAGTATGGAACCCCTCTACCCAGTATGGAACATCTTGACCCAGTATGGAACCCCTCGACCCAGTATGGAACCCCTCGACCCAGTATGGAAC